>NC_064438.1:41757713-42060743 GCF_023343835.1 Lagopus muta
CAGAATATACTCTGGGTAAACACGATAACATGTAATGTCAGTCAGTTAAGATTAAACCTACTCTACATTTGATTATACACAAAAGCAGGATAACTACATGGGCTGTGTCTACAGCAACACATCTGAGATAGGTAACATGCATACCAAAGTCTTTTGCTTCTCTAGGATTCCTGTACAAACAGCTGAGCTTCAGACATCACTGAAAATGCAAGTCTCTTGTTCTATTTTGCTTACTTTTTCCTCCTTAAAGTTTTCTTAAATTCTTACTGTTGACTGACTAAAAATGCATTTCATACAGCTTGATGCTGCATTTTAGGCAGGATAGAAACATCTATTTGTTCTCTCCCTGTCTTTGAAGCAAATATTCCTGTGAAAAACTGTCATCATCATCAAAAGTTTGTGCTAGAAATATTTTGACAAAGTATTTTAGAAACTGTGACACAATCTAATACAGCCAGTTTTGGTCATTGTTTTAAAAGTACATTTAAATATATAAAACAAATTATAAATATATCAAATTAAAATTTGTATATAAAAACCTATAATTAAGAAGTATTGGCTGTACTTTCTTATTTCTTATATGCTGAAATTGTACCACTATTCACCTGGCTCTGAGGCCTTTGGGCTCCATTGTCATCTAGATCAGGCAAGATTTTTTTGGTGTCGGACTTGTTGGTCAAGCTGCAGTTTGCAAGAGCAGAAAGAGGTAAACTGGATAATGTTTGTTAGAACTTACTGAAGTATCATACTTATTACATATATGTAATGTAGAGTATGTCACAGAGGTTGAGAAAGTCTTCTTACTTGAAGAAGCAGGGATGGATTTCCAGCTTTCAAAACAATGGAAGAAGCTTAGTTTTGATGCATGAATTCCCTTGCATTGCTTTCTGACTGAAATTTCTACTCAGTGGGCTGACTATCTGAAACATAGGCCAGCAACTGTTTCTCCAATGATATGCAGTTCATAAACAATTCAAATGCAGACTATCCTCTAGGCCTACACTTCTGGGTGTGGGAGTAAACAAGATTGCTGATGACAAGCTCTGGTAGTATTTCTGAAATTTACCCAGGAGCCAGTCCTTGAGTCTCGGGATCTCTGTAAAACCATCAACTCCAGTCTTCTGTAATATAACATATATATATTTTATATATATTTATATATATATATATATATATATATATATATATATATATATATATAATATAACACAGTATTCTCTCCAAGGAACATAGTATGTATCTCTCAATTATTTGACAGTTTTGATATGCAAGCACCAGTGAGGGAAGCTGGCAGTTTCTGCTGTGCAGACGTTCTATTTGCTTCACTTTGGTATTATTCTTAAGGGGAGCAGACTGATATTCTTAGTCTGAGTGTTGAAATTAAGCCATTTTACTAAAAGAGGCACTGTAATCTACTTTTCTAATGTCCAATTTTAAGAGCTCCATATTGGCTAGAATATCTTACTAAACACTTTGAACTCTGTTATTATAAGTTTCTGCCTTACTGTCTTCTTGTTCCCACGTACAGGTTCACTGTCATTCTCTGTCATTTCTCCCCTTCCCCCTCCCCTCAATACTCTTTCTTCTCTCCTCAGTCATTTCTCCCCTCGAAAGAAATTAATGAGCTGATATTTTTGCAAATACGGAGATTGAACAAAGCTTTGATTAATCTATTTTTCATTATCATTAAGACAAGCCTTTGAACTTAGCCATTGAGTGATCTCTCAGAGCAGCTGCTTGTTTCCCACAGATATGCTCCACTCACTTTTTAAGAATCCTCATTATCTCCAACACGAGGCTGGCTTTAACACGGCCGGTGACTGAAATTATTGACTGGATATATGTAGGTGGCTCACTAAGACAGTGAAGTAATGCGAGATAATTAAGTAATAGCAGAATTTATCAGTCATGTAATTAATGTAAAACATAGATCTTATACAGTACTTGCTCATTTTATAAGACAAAAAGCATGACAATTCCAATTTATTAATAGATGAACATTGGGGACCTGGGTCACTGTGTCCAGTCCCTTTTGGCAAAGAAAACTGATTGATCAAATTCCTTCTGTCAATCTCTGATAAAAAGTGCTTTCCAAATAAGGACATTAAATATAATCTGCAGAAGAAACTGGTCAAATCCAAGCAATATACATTTTACTGTTATTTCAAAGCATTTTCTTGTTCACAGGTTTTAAAGACAGAGTGATGACAGATTACAGAAAGTATGGATTGAAAAGTAGCTTTATAAACCACATAGAGTAGAGCTTCACATAAAAAAATTTCTTTTTTTTACTGATATGTCTCCTCGAGAAGAAAGAATTTCAAAGTCAGAAATGAAGTTTAAAGTTGTGAAAGGACTACAGAATTTGATGAGTGGAAGTATGATGCATGAGATTTTGATAATACACTTGTTTGAATTAAGCATAGCTGCTTCTTTGATGTACTTCTTATAATCTTCATATCGGGAACAATTCTCATAAGAATTAGCTATTTGTTTTACAAAGGTCGTATTTTTTGTTCAGTTACCACAAGAATTACATCTTTTAGTTTTTCATTTCATAGCAATTGTCCTTTTACAGTTTTTGGTATCTCTATGTACCATCTATATGTTCAACTAATTATAGAAATTGGGAAGAAAGAAAACAAATAATAGTTATTTCTAGAATATACAACTTTCTGGTTCAGTGTTCAATAATCGTAATAGTATGATAGAAATGCTTCCACTTCATGCTGCACCAAGCATAGCACAACTGTGCAAAGGACCTAAAAGATTGAGAAGGATATAGCTAGCATCAGAACTTTTAAAAAGTCATAGCATTACATTTCAAGTCACTTTCTACTACTTTTCTTTTAGAATTTTTCTAATGAGATCCTACTGCTATTCACTGAAAGATAAGCCAATGCTACTCCAAAAGTTATGCCTCCCAATTTATTATGTGGGCTCACAATGTTAGAGGCAGATGGTAGTGGTATGGCAATAGAGGTTGAACATCCTCACTAATTTCCTATTATATTTTGTTGCTGTATGACAGATGGCAGCAGAGGGGCAGTCTGACAGAAAGGCATCTGACATGGAAGTACAGATGAAATGAAAGTGTGTAATTGAATTCCTCCATGTGGAAAAATTGCACCCACTGACATTCATGAATGCTTGTTGAATGTTTATGGGAACCAACCAGTTGATGTGAGGGCTGTGAGGTGGTGGGTGATGCGTTTAAGTGGTGGAAAAAGCAACATGAAAGACCACCATGTTCCAGATGGCCATGCGCATCTGATGCAGATTTTGAAAGCATAGCATGTGGGCTCTAGATAACTGCTGGTTAAAATTCAAAGCTAATGGTGGCAAACATGTTGAAAAATAGTGTTTTTTATCTGAGAATTTGCACTATTAAATAGTTTTCTTGTGCTCTATTGTAGTTTGTAGCTTGTAGTTTGGACATAAATAGGAGGCATTAATGTATAGATGACCTACATAGCGGATAATACTTGTAATCCCTTTTTTGTAAATATTCTTTTAGCCAAATACAAGATAAGAACTTTTTTGCTTCTGCTTCATTATTCATTGTAACTCAAATGTCTGATTTATAATTTTCTTCTTTCCTCTTGCATATTTCTACTGAACACAGTGTTTTTACTGAAATCCTGTGATTGACACAGGAGTAATATCCACAGCTGGTAGGAAAAATGACAGTTTCAATAAAGTCAGTGCAATGTAGCTCCAGTCTTATGCTATGTTTTTTGAATCAGAACTTTTGCCACTCATGTTCTGTGATGTATATTTTTTATTATATATATAGTTTCAGTAATTGGAGGTCTATTCATAAGCCAGCTATTGAAATTGTTTATAAAAATGTCAGAAAAAAAAAGATATGACTGAGATTGAGGACTAGCAATGTGAAGATATAGAGAGATGCGTCTGACAATAGCACAGCCAATAGCATTATTAGTGAGGAAGTAACAAAAAAATGTTGTTAGTTTCATGCCTACCTATTTATTTTACTACCAATAAAAATGAAGAAAACTATGTAACCATTCCATACAGAGAATTAAAATTCATTTTTAAATCCCACAATCAATGTTTAAAACAAGTGGTCTGGAAGAGATTGGTCTATATGTTTGGCATGCCCAAAGTAATTAGTTCTCAAGTAGTGTAAAATGTTTAACTCCATCAGAAGAATTTTAATTTTATTTCAACTGTTATTTTCAAGGGTAGAATGTCAAAGCCTAACACTTTCCTCTGGATTCAGCTCAACAGGCTCGTAGCCAGCTGAAATTCAGTTTTCCAATTGCTTGTGATGTAATGCATGAGAATGAGTTATGCAGTTCAAGATTAAATAAAATCTATAACTATAACTGCAGTTGGAATTTTGATTTAGTGGAATATGTTGAAATATATCACCTATTCTGTACTGTGTCAACAGCAAAATAGCCTAAGTTTCCTTGTTAACAAAATGCAAGGTAGAATGTTTCAAAGACTATTTATTATCTTGTGATAAAATTGTCTCAGCCATCTCTATGTGAAAATTTCCTACAAAATCCAATACATAGTATTATCTGACAATTAAAATAACAATAATAATAATAATAATTCTGCCCTTTAGATCAGAGTATTGCATCATGCTTCATGATGTGTAAATGCACAAAGGCTTTGCTCTCTACAAACACCCCAAAAATGATACACAGATTAAGGCATATTCGTATTCAAGAAGGTGTTCTGTTGCAAGGGATTCTATCTCTGCATTTGTGGCTGAATTTTAGGTGAAAAATGCAATATGACTTCTGGGATGATACATATCAGAAATATTTTTATCATGAATCAGGATTTGAAGAAACTATGTGGAATAAAATTTCTCTGTCTTGGGGAGTCAGAATACAGGGAAACCTATGAAAACAGGATGAAGTCGATGAAAAAAATATTTAAATTAATAAGCAGATAGCAAATATATCATTTTATAGTGGAAGACAGACAACAAGTACTTCATTTTCTTTCCCTAATATAGCTTATTTTACAAGTGCTACATTTTGTATGCAGCACAAGACAACTCCTGTTCACTCAATGCTGCCCAGGCAAGCCAAAAGGCTGGATTCCCATGGAACATGCTGTTAGTTCTTTGCCACCAACTACTACATCACTGGCACTTGTATAGAGAATGACAGCAAAATCCATTCATTTCTCCCAAATATAGATTAGAAACGACGTGTTACAGGAGCACAAAAAGGGAGAACATACCAAGAATTTCAAAGAAATGAGATAATTCCATTAAATTTCATCAGTGATACTAGCATTCGGAGTACCAGGGTCAATGGGATTAAAAGTGTTTTGATTATTAAAGAATTCTCAATTTTGTTCCTACGGCTGTGGCAGATGTGCTGATCGATACTGTTCTCCAGTATGAAGTGTACTGTGTTACCCTACCATCTTCTTGTCCAAATACTTGCAAAATTTCTCCGAGCCAGACTTCACTCATGCAATTTCAAGCTTAATTTAACTCATTTTACAAACAGACATAATAGAAGAATGCCATATCCCATAGCAAACAGAGCTGAGCATGTTGTGTGACTTCATGTTTATCTAAGCAAATTCACTGTGGCTCTGTGGCCCCATCTTTAAATATAAATTATTCCAGACAGTTGTAATTAGGTAATGGATGATGAGCTGTATTTTATATTTTCTATTTTTTCACTCTCGGCCTGATAAGGCACCATTAGCATTAACCAGTAGCCCTTGCCTTTCTGCACTATACTTAACAATGATACTTTCGTTTCCATATTTACGTCTTATTTGCCCCTTCACCTTTTCTTTCTGTATGTACCCACAGGCTTTGCAAGAAACTACATCTTCATTAATTTAAGAATCTTGCAGAGATTTCTATGCTTCCACATAAGAAGCAGTAAATAACTTATGTATTCAAAATTTTAGCAAGGACGAGCAAGTTTGCAAGTGTATAACAACATACAACAAGAACAGAAGTTATATAATGTTCAAAGTAACAGCTACATAGAGAGCAGCCTGCTTACAAAATGTTTTGAAAAATGAATCATTGCAGAAAGTCTCACTCTCAGACTTTAAAATTGTTGGTGTTTTTTTTTTTGTTTGTTTGTTTTTTGCGATGAATGCAAGAAAATTCTCTGAAACTAATAATAATAAATATGCTACTCTATGGAACACATCACATATACTGTTTAGATACTTGTTTGTTCTGTTTCACAAAAACTGCAAGAAAAAATTTCAAAGGCTGGATGTTCAGTTCTGCTCTTCAATTTAATTTTTTTTAATCCTCCTTGTCCCCCTTCCCAAGCTATCATCACTTCCATGTCTGGAGGAAAATATGTAAGAAACAATCTCTCATTTAGTGAAGCAACTAAAATTAACTACAAATTATTTATATTCTAATATGCAGTGGAGCCTGAAATGTGAAGTTTTGTAACAATCCTTCTACTAGCTCACTTTTCCATTCTGAAATAAATCATTTATTTTGGAGCAGACAAGTTTGCTGAGCCAGATCCAACATGATTTTGAAACATTTCAGAACCTCCAAACAAGCAATACATAAATGTCTTCTCAGTGAGAACTATTATTAATCTAGTAATGGACATAAAAAGTAAGGTTTGACTTTGCCAGGCACAGGTGTGATATTCTGTCCATAGTTCATAAACTGAGAAATGGACGTAAGAACAGCAAAGAACACCAAAATTGGCAAGAAAGAGCAACTGAGCCTCAGCTTTGCTTCTTCTGTCTAGTATGCAACCAAAAAAGGAATATAATATATTACAAAAAAGAATTGATGCTTATTCATCTGTGTTTGCATATATTTTCTATATGATCTTTTATACCTTCACCCATTTTTAGTGTGCCTGATGCTGAAGGTGTTCAGAGTTAATATGTCTCCTAAACAGGTTAAAATTAAGTGCTTCAGAGCTTTGCACTTGAAATGATGGGGAAGTACTTAAAAATACTGTGCACTGTAAAAGTTCCTTGCTCACACAAGTCTGATCATACTTTCATCTTCTTCATCTTTCTAGCACCTTGGGCACTAGAAAGTACCTTGCCACTCTGTGGCAGCTTTACATTCCTTTGAGCATACTTTGTGAACAGATACAATAATTTTATAAGGAATGCATATATTCTTTTAAGCAGAATGTTGGAACATAGTTTCAAAACTACTGTTTTGTAAATTTTTGAATACAAAAAGAAAACAATCCGTCAATGATAATGACAGCTACAAGTCTCACAATCAGGAATGTATATACAGGATGTATATTTATGAAATTTATCCATGAGCTTGATAGAACTCTCTGAGTGTTGTTTATTTGCGTGTGTGTGTGGTTTTTTTTTTTTTCTCTAGCCCATAAAGTATGAAAAAAGGAGGGTTATGTGAACAATACTTCTATTTTTTATATTGCTCCTAAAATGTCTATTGCTTTCTAGAAGGTCCCCTCCTTCATTGTGTAGGCATGCTTTCTTATTTAGAGTGCTGTTTGCTACCTTGTATTAGATAAAAAATAGATATATAGTAACTTATACTATATATATTACTATTATATAATGTATATAGGCTTTGTAGCTGCCTCTGCAATTCCTTATGAATGGACTGTCTTGCCTGTATCCTTCCCTAATTTCCCTTGCTTCATCTTAGGGGTTTTTCTATCACACTGATATACTGACATCACCAGTATTGATTCCCAGCCACCTCCTTCACCTCCAAAATTTTCATATGGCATAACTTATAATGCTTGTAAGACCACTCACTTCACAGGTCTGAAGAAATTACAAGTCAGTGCAATGTCTTTTGGGACTCTGATAATTGCAATGATTCCATCCCACAAAACCAATGTTGCATAAGAGATTCCTGAAGAAGAAAGGGCACAGTAGCAGAAGAAGGAGAAAACAATGCTAGTAGAGGAAAATATGATTTCCCTCAGATACAAAACTAATGGTAAATATCTTTTCATCAGAATGAAACAAAGAATAAGGTAACAGCTGCCTGTATTTTGACATGGTAGAGAAAAAGGAAATTTTCATATTAAAGATACAAAGTTTACACCAGAGAAATATTTTGAACTGCCTCATAGAAAAATAGTAGAATTTTGTAAAGGAATAGTTTTATTAACAAGGTAAAAAGTAACCTAACTTTAAATCACACTACACTTAGGTAGAATGGAGACCAGCCTGGGCCCTGCAATGCAAAACAAGAAAAAGGAAGATTGTTTGAAAAGTAGAAGATGGATTATGCCTTCTGAGAGACAGTCGTGTATTGCTATACCTAAGGTACAGGCAAGCATCATAGAATAGAAACAGAAATCATCAAATAGTTAATCTTGCAGCATGTTATTTAAGCAGTTTGATAATATGGATCCTGGTATTTAACTCCAATAAATAATACTTTGCAAATTGAGAAGTTAGAAATTGTAAGATTGTGAGATTGAGTAGTGATGAGCACACTGAATATAAAAACTATTTTACAAGTAGGAAATTCTGAGATCTTAGCTAGTAAGAAATCAGGAGTTAAATTCATTAAAAACAAGGCAAAATAAGGCAGAAAATGAAACTAGCTAAAGATTCTAAGTACTTATCTGGAAGATAGGTATGAGCTAAAGAAGCTGGTACAGTGCCCAACAGGGAACACAGATCTACCTGTAAATTCATCAATAAAAAGAAAGTTAGCTAGTCTATCATTTTTTAAGCAGTCTCTTTGCAAGTAATTATTGGTTATTGCATAGTAGTAATATATCCCCAAGCTGATATATTTCTCATAAAAACAAGTCATAAAAAAATGTAAGGTTAAAATCAGCTTAAATCTTCTCCATCTAACAAGAGGCAAGTGTTTATACCTCACTTCCCTTGTTGCTTTATCAAAGCATGGAGAAAGAGCAAATAATTATAGCAAAGATTTAATCTTTCAAAAGAACAGCTGGTTATATTTAGTGACTAAAATATCAGCTCCATTTATTTTAAGTTTCTGTTCTGTCTAATCTATCTGATTAATTAAATGCATGCAGAATGATTAATTTCTTACTCAATTATTTGGTTATTGCAACCTCTCTCAAGCTATTTATTTTTATACTTATCTCTATCAAATAATCATTTCAAATTCCAATGCATGCACTAGTTATAAAAATTAATTGAATAATTTAAGGTATTTTTACTTTCTGTCTCTACCATGAGTTCACTGAGACATATTTTCAGAATGTAATTATAAGTAAACAGTTGATTTATCTAAAAAAAGTCATAGAAAATATTGCTGTACATTTGAATATCTTAATACAAACCAATGCAAAGATTTGCATGCATGCACAAGACCATCACTGAAGTACAAAAATACATAGGATAATATGCTGCTGAACATACAGATGACAGGAAAGGTAAGAAGGTCAATATGCTGGCAGCCCCTTCTGACTTCTAAAGGAGTTTGATCAGAATTTTATTCCATATTTATCCAAGTATGTAGTGAGAAGTGTATGAAGGTTTAGAATTGACAGAATTTAGCAAAAAAAAAATCCAGTAGTATTTTAATTAAATTTAAATTGAATTTAATTTTAATTAAATCAATTCATTTAAGAGATTCTTGGAGTGGTATTTACTATTATTTTTTCTATACAAAACTGAGTGTAAAATCTGTAAACATATTCCAGAACAGAGGTGAATAATTAACTATCGTGATCGCGTGAAGATACAGACCAGCTGAATTCCTAACTAGTAAAGAGTGGGTTTTTTTTTACCTGCACAAGGAGTTACTTCTCTATGATTAATAGCAGGAATAACAAGCTGTGGGCCAGCTTGGTTCTTACAGTGTGCATTATATTGCGCTTGAGCCAGTACAAAGTGGAAGATGGAGGAATAAATCCAAGAAAAATCAGGATGATACTTTGATATAATAATAATAAGAAGAAGAATAACAAATATAGCCTCTAACCATGCTAGATATTCACAATAAATTTTTACTGTAAAGACTGGAGGTGTTTTGTCTACTGCTGTTTTTTATGCCAAAAGTCAAACTCAGCCAGCTGTATTTCTTAACTTTAATATCTGAAAACAAGAGAAAAGCCATTTTTCTTTTTTATACTCTATCCACAGAAAGAAGCAGTACAAGGGCAAATTCAGAAAGCAACAAGTTCACTCAACTCCAGAGATTCTCTTCATAGCATATATGAGGTAAGAAGTTGTATTCAGTCACTCTCCTCTCGATTTCCTAGATTAGAAAAACTGGATGTGTTGTTCAAGTACTGCAACAATACCTGGTCGCCAAGCTGGTTGCTCAGCTGTGAAAGGAGCTTCTGTTTTGATTATTACATTCTTTGGGTGTATGTGTGTGTAAAAAAATGTCAAGAGGACAAATGGTTTTCTCTAACTTTTATTGGTTTCTGTGCATTACATTGAAATTAACAGATCTAGGAAGTAGATACTGCGTAGAATTGCTAATTGGCATTATTTGACCCCGACAGGCAATTGTCTGACCCTCTGCCAATATGCTATCTGGCACTATCACAAAACAACAGCAAAACACTAATTTATTTCAAAACTGGATTCTTCAGCAGCTCTCATTGCCACCTAACAGTTAAGATTTGCTTCTGGCTAAGCATTCGTTTACATCACTCTTGCTTCATTTTAAAAGAAGTGTCAGTAGATAAAACATTGAGTTCTACAATAGATTGTGAAATATTAGGAGCTGCAAGACTATTTGATGTGGAAATACATAAAAGACTGTGAAAATGGAATAAAATGAAATGACTGTGTCACTTGCCCTGCTTACTTTTCTAACCAACAAAAAGGTTTCTGAAGTAAAGGAATCAATGACATATGTTTCCTGAATACAGTCAGGTCTTACAATTCAGCCTAACATTACTTGTGCTTAGTTAATGCTGGTCATTTATTGATCCATGTATTTCTTTTTTTCTCATAAATATGGAAACTGTAAGCTAAATAACTAAATAAATAGATAAATAAATAAATAAATAAGCTGCCAAACTAAGAATCAGAGCTTTGATTTATTGAAGTAAAACTGATAGCAAAGTAGTCCTAACTGTAAAATAATTAATCAATTCATTTTTTCTTTTTTTTATAAAGAAACTAATATTTAATAGGTAGGAATTTCTTAAACTGTCATTAGTTTATTTGCTGCCATTAAGATTACTGACAGGGTTGTTGCAGACTGACAGAAACTGCACTGGACCAACACTGGGTCCTTTTGAAAACCCTTTCATATACAGCATAGGAAAAGAAAGGACTTACTAAGGAATATAAAATTTGCAGAGATGAAAAGTATTTTATAGTACATAAAAAGAATTGCAAGAATTGCAAAGTTTGCCCATCTGATATTCATGTTGAACATTAAACCCTATGCAAAAACAATTCAAACAATCCTGTTTTTAATATTATCTGATTGATTTTGTGTCCTATCAAATTAAGTGATATTTTTTCTTAGCTGTTTTGATATAATTTCCACCAAAGCAAGAATAATTAAAGATGCAATTAAAGGGAACAATGCCATTCAACATTATGTCAGAGAGGTAAATTTTTTTCAGAGACAGCAGCAGTTCAAAGAAAGGAGGACATTAGAAAGCTCTTACAGTATTAGCTAATTTCTACTTTATTCAGTGGAGTCCTTCACCAAGAAAGATGCGAACAAAGGCATATTTATCACTTTATCTCTGATTGTTGCATTTTTTAATAGCTGTGTATCTGTATCTATACAAAAATACAGTCCATCAGTCTTATTACCAAAACTCCATATATATAATAAATAAAGTTCATGTGAAACAAAATAATAAAATTAAGAATTTAAAAATCCACAGTTCATCTACAGGATAATGTGATAACAAGAAGCCTTATGTGGTTCCTACTAAGACCATTGCCTATAACTTTCATAAAATTTATATAATCACTCATGTAAAAAACTTATTCATAGATATAGCTGTGTTAATCAGAATAACCTATTAAGGTTTGGTAATGTATTGATTGAGCCTCTAAGGAAAGCCTCTAAGGAAAGTTTCTGTTGTTACACAACAGAAACTCAGCTAAAATTGTAACCCACCAAGTCATACAAACATTCACATCTCCAGAGATACCTTACCTTTTGTAGGGAGCAAAGACAGATGAGTTGGCAGCCTTCTGTGCAATTAATATTGAGGCCTTTTCTCAGGTTAAGTCCTTCCTACTAGAACCAATACCTTTACAAAAGCGCACACTGGACTATATATTTCATTTTGTTTTACTTTGACCCTTAAAGGAGATATTAATTAAGGGTCAGAGAAAATCCATCCTGAAGGGAAGTCCTGGATCTTCTTTAGACTTCAAGTGTCTTTGCTACACAAAACATCACTGAATATCTTGAAAGATATCTCCAGCTCAGCTAAATCATAAATCTTTAAGCAGAGAAAATGCATGCTATCATTTTTTTCTACATTCATTTCATAATACTGAGATTAAGACACAGGTTAGTTGTAATTCTACAGGATGAAAAATTCAGCACTTTCTCTTAGGCACCCTATCAATATTACAGATGATATAGCAAAGACTGGTAGGTGTGAAAAGCAGAAGAACATTACTTGGAAAATAGATGATGAAAAAAAACTGTAATTGCTGTTAGAAGGATTTTAGAATCAGAATCATAGAATGACTTGGGTTGGAAGGGACCTCAAAGATAGAATCATAGAATCATAGAATTTTTCAGACTGAAAAAGACCTTCAAGATCATCAAGTTCAACCCCAACCTAGCCATTACTCCCCTAACTCTAACAATCCACCTCTAAATCATGTCCCTGAGCACCACATCCAAATGGATGTTAAACACACTCAGGAACGGTGACTCAGACGCCTCCCTGGGGAACCTTTTTCTGTGCATGACAACCCTTTCTGTAAAGTTTGTCCCGGTATCTAACCTAAACCTCCCCTGGGGAAACTTGAGACCATTTCCCCTCATCCTGTCACCTGTCACCAGTGAGAAGAGACCAACCCCACTCTCTGAAAGGGCTACTCTCAAGGAGTTATCCCAGTCTGTATACGTA
The DNA here is from genome assembly GCF_023343835.1 of Lagopus muta. Lineage (NCBI taxonomy): Eukaryota > Metazoa > Chordata > Aves > Galliformes > Phasianidae > Lagopus > Lagopus muta. The sequence goes on from NC_064438.1 coordinate 41,770,718, forward strand.
TCTGAGATTACTTCAACCCAAGTGCAAAACCTTTCACTTTGCTATGCTGAACCTCATTAGGTTCACATGGGCCCACCTTTCAAGTTTATTGATGTCCCTCTGGATGGCATTCCTTCCTTCTAATGTGTCAACTGCACCACTGAGATAGATGTGATTGGCAAATTTGCTGAGAGTGCACTTGAGCCCATATACTGTGGAAGTTAAAACTCATAACTGTTTTCAAAAAAATTCCTAAAAATTGGCATTGATATTAACCAGAATTTTCTGTTATATTTCAAGTTTCACATAGACTGTATGCTGTTTGTGACGTATTAAAAGACACCTTGGGGACTGAATTGCATTAATTTTGCCTGCAGGGCTCTAATTCATTATCTGAGTAATCCAAATACTAGTTTGTGTTAATTATATTAATTTTATATTGTAGGGGGAAAAAAAGAAAAAGAAAAAAGAATTGTTTCTTTTCATTAGAATGCATAAATATAGTCATCTTACAAAGGCTGTGCAATACTGTTAAAGTCAAATCCCTGTGTATTATTGAGGGCTAGATGGATATCCATGTGTGTCTATTTGGAAAATAATTCTGACAATACATTTCATATAAATGAACCAGAAAATAAGAGGGTTTTTTGTATCTCAGTTGAAAACAAAATAAATTCTTTGTGAGTTTTAAACATATGGACCATGTGCAAGCACATGGGACAAGCACAGACTGAGGAAATATCAAGGAAACATGCTCTGTAAACAGCATATTTTAATGATGCAACAGCATAATAACACTGGTAACTTCCCTTGAATGGATGGGTGGGAGGGTGAGGACTCGGAGAATACTGTCCCTCCCACTGTAAGCAAAGATCAGATTCAGAAACACCTGAAGAACTTGAACATCCAGAAGTCCAAGGGTCCCAAAAAGATTCATCCAGGTGTATTGAAGGAATTGGCTGATGTAGTTACCGAGCCACTCTCAATGATATTTCAAAAGTCATGGCATTCAGGTGAAGTCCCTAATAAAAAGAAAAACTTTTAAGAAGGGTAGAAAGGAAGACTCAGGAAACTTCCAGCTTGTCAGCCTCACATCTGTGCTGGGGAAGATGATGGAGCAGATCCTTCTGGAAGCTATGCTAAGGCACATGGAAGAGAAAGAAGTGAAACAAGATAACCAGCATGGCTTCACTAAGGGCAATTCCTGCCTGACCAACCTAGTGGTCTTCTGATATGGCATAAGTGCATCAGTGGACAAGTGAAGAGACACTACTGTCATTTATCTGAAATTTAGTAAGGCCTGTGACATGGCCCCCCATAACATGTTTCTCTCCAAACTGAAAAGATATGAATTTGATGGGTGGACTGTTTCATGGATGTGGAACTGGTTGTGAGATCATAACCATAGAGAGGTGGTCAATGGCTCAATATCTAGGTGGAAATCAGTTATGAGTGTTGTCCTTCAGGGGTAAGTACTGGGATCAGAGCTCTTTAATATTTTCATTATTGACATGACAGTGGGATGAAGTACACTCTCATCAGATTTGTGGATGACACCAAGCAGTGTGGTGTGGTTGACATGCCCAAGGGATGCAGTGCAATTCAGAGAGACCTAGGCAGGCTCCAGCATATCAGGCATACCACAGAAAGTCTAAAATGTTCTTCATTATTCCTTTACACAGGCTCAAGCAGTAGGCCCAGGAAAACCTCATGAGGTTAAACAAATTCAACTGCAAGGTCTTGCACATGGGTCGTGGCAACCCTATTACTAATACTACCTGTGGAACAAAAGATTGATCATAGCCCTGCCAAAGTGTACTGCTGCCTGGCAAGATGGACATGAGCCAGCAATGTGCCCTTGCAGCCCAGAAGGCCAACCATGTCCTTGGTTGAATCAGAAGAAGTGTGGTCAGCAAGCTGTGGGAGGTTACCCTGCCCCAGTACTCTGCACTAATGAGACTTCACCTGGAGTACTGTGTCCAGATGTGGAGTCCCTCAGTAGAGGACAGACATGGATCTGCATGTACTCTAGCATCCAAAGGAGGGTCACAAAAATGATCCAAAAGATGGAACACCTCCACTGTGAGGATAGACTGAAAGATCTAAGGCTTCAGCCTAGAAAAAAAAGCACTTCCATGAAACTTTAGTGGCCTTTCATTGGTTATAGGAGGGCTATAAGAAAGAAGGGGACAGATGCTTTAGCAGGATATGCTGTGATAGTATAAGGGGAAACAGTTTCAAAGTAAAAGAGGAGAAATTTAGATTGGATAAAAGAAAAAAGTTGTTTATGATAAAGGTAGCGAAGAACTGGAACAGATTGCTCAGAGTTGGTGGATGCCCCTTGGAGACATTCAAGGTCAGGCTGGACAGGGTTCTGAGAACCCTGATTTTGCTGTAGATGTCCCTGTTCACAATAGGGGAATTGGTCTAAATGACCTTTAAAGATCTCTTTCAACTTAAATGATTTTTGTGATTCTCTGACTCATACGGGTGAGAATTCTACCTGATGTACAAAATTTGAAAACAATGACAAGCTTAATTCTGCTAACACATATGTAAAGTCAAATTTTTTTACTACAGCCGTTTCTTAAAATTAATCCAGAGCCCTGTATAAAGTGATAGAAATGTTATTATGGCACTTTATGTTTCATATAAAGCTACAATATTAAGATGATTTATGTAGACACATAAGCCCAAAAACTTTTAGGGTTTCTCTGTTAGATTTCTGTCTTTATTTTTTTCCCCATATGCATTTATGGTCATTCTCTGTATTATTCATCCTTTTGTCCTTTATACAATCAAGAAAGCTGAGGCAGAACAATTTGCACGTTTAAAATTCAGCCCATATGTACTGGTTTGCTTAGCTTTTTTTTTTTTTTTTTTTTCCAAGGACAACAATATTTTCACAGTGGGACTACAACATTGTCAAAGAATGTTAAATTATCTGTCATGCCAGGCATCTACAGAAATGGTCCACACAAAACTTGGGGGCATGGTCATCTTTACTGTAGTTATTCCTGTGAGAACAGAAACATGAATGCCATCTTAACAATTTACACAGTAATGATGAAAGTTTTTTCTATCGTTATAGTAGCTATTTTTGCTGCTTGGATTTTTTACATATATTAGTTTACATGACCTTTCCTATTATTCATAGAAACTCATTTAGTATAGAGATCTGAAACACAGAATTATAGAATCACTAAGCATGGAAAAAACTTCTAAATTCATCCAGTCAAACCATCCACCCACCACCATCATGCCTACTAAATCATGTCCCTCAGTGCCACACCTACCCTCTCCTTGAAAACCTCCATGGAGGATGCCTCCATCACCTTCCTGGGTAGCCTGTTCCAATGCTTTACCATCCTTTCTGAGAAGAAATTTTTCCTAGTATCTAATCTTAAACTCTGCTAGTGCAACTCATGGTCTTAACCTTTCATACACTGATGAATTTTTTATTCAGATGAAAAGTTTAATTCCATGCTACATTTCTGAAAAGCTTTGCATTGTCCTGATTCTTGACTTGTAAGAGAATCTTCACTCTATATAAGACGATCAGATCTGCAAGTCTAGCTTTGTGTAGCTTATTCCAGTTTTTCTGCAGATATCTGAACTGTTTTGATTCTGATCCTATCTCCAGTTGACTTGTCTGTCTCCAAACGTGCTTCTAATTTTGTCCACACTTTTGTGTCTGAGAACACTCTCAGCTCTCTGAACTCTGTGCCAGTCCAGTCCTTTAAGTTTCATAGTGCGTCTATTAAAGACTTACAACTAAGCAAATTTTACAGATTTTACTGCAAAAACAGTGTGAGGTTACTTTGTGAAGCTGCTTATAGGAACTTCATCAATCTCTCTAATAAAATGTTTTTGTGAGTTCTTTTGTGGAGTGTAACACCAGTGATTGAGATTTTCTCCTTTTGAAATAGCCTTCTTTCACCCATAATTTTAAGTCGTACCGATGCTAAGATCTGAATTAAATCGTATTATCATGCTTTGACTTGAATGGCCACTCCTCATTCTACTGGTCTTTCCCTCTTGTCGTGTCTAACCATTTTATAATCCATTCATAATTATGAATAGCTCTGACAGAATACAGTGTTTTTTATTTCAATTCTTAAAAAATACTGTATTGCATGGTGACATCAACAACTTATATCAAGATATTAAACTTCATACTTTTCTTCACACAGGAGACTCTTGCAATACTTTCTGATATTTTTTATTATTATTATTGTTTGAGGCTTGAGTATTTTAGCATAATTCTGAAAGCTATTATTTAGAACTGAGGAAATCACTCACCCCTGGTGATATGAGCCTAGATTTCTATACATGATCAAAACTAAAAAGTTGGCCTCTTCTCCTGCATATTTAGCAACAGGACTAGAGGGAAGTTCTTCAAGCTGTGTCAGGGAAGATTCAGGTTGGACATTAGGAAAGGTTTGTTCATCACTACGTTGTTTGTACCTGTCTATGAAAAATATGTACCTACATTTCTTCCTCTAGAAATTGAAAACGGTGGAGCATTATAAGGTACTCAGCTAGGAGTTCGGGTATAAACTTTTATGATCAAAAGAGTCAAAAATACAGTCCAACTGTGAGTGAGACGTCACTGGCTTGGAACTGGATCCTCTTAATTGATCTCCTTTAGCTACATATCTTTTTGGGGTTTGTCTATGTTTTGTTATTAATTCATCACCTCTATTTTATACATGTATAGCTTTTTTGCAATTCCTTTCAAGGGTTCAAAAGCTTAATCAGATATTTGAACTAGTAAGACTTTTTTCCTGGTTCTCATATGCTGTTTTATTTACTCTAAGCAGACCAAAAGGAGGCTGCAGCTCAGTATCCTGTTCAACTGTTTGATCTTCTTTTCTTTCTTTTCTTTTTTTAATTCCAACTTGCTAAACATTTATCTATTTAACAAAATTAATGAAATAATAAAGTTTCAAAATTAATTGTGTTTATTGCTGTCATAGAACATATTCAAGTAAATGATCTTTATCCTCTCTGACACTATTTGTCATTGTAGTGTGATTAGAATCCCACTAGTCCTGCATTATATTCACTTCAGATATTTAATTTTTTCAGTTCAATATTTTAAATATTGAACTCTGTTTTAAAACCTACTTTACGAATAATTTATTCTGAATGACAATTATTTTTATCATAACCATAAAATTTACATTGGCTGGGAAATTCCTTGGATTTGAAGATACATATCAGTGCAGAATTCCCTAGTGTTTCATCCCATTGATTATCTTACACCAATGACATCTGGAGATCATTTAATAAGAGAATCAGGAGTAGTCTAAAGTCTGCAGGGATTCCTGAAAAGCCAATGTTTTGTGTGGAACGTATGAGCTTGTAGTTGGAGAATCATTTGGTGTTGTCCACAGAGGCAGTTAGAATCTGTAGCAGAGAAAAGGTCATCTGCACACCACTGAGTTTTGCATTTTAGAATTCTGAGCTGTTACTGCCTTTACTTGGTCTCCTAAATCTGAAAAAGATAATTAGCAAAGCTCTTTGTTTAATTCCTATATCATTTTATGAAAGCAATATTTTTTATGGTCCTTTATGGTGCCAGTGTCATGCTTGTATATGTTCCAGGCTCTGACCATATTTCCATAGATTCACATCACATTCTCATTTAATACATATTAACATATCTATGCCAAATGAGTCTCTATATTTTTTCTGTATTTCTGTATGTTACATCATACAGATTTTACCATAACTTACTCTTCACATATACACAGACATCTGCTTTCATTCTGTATTGTAAGCTGAATGGAGAAGAAATACCTTTTTGTTCAGTATATTTATCTGTAGCAGTGGAGATGTGATTGTGATTCCTGTAGTAGATAAATCATTCATGCTTTTGCAAATATCAGTATTAGTAAGCATGTTTATCTAAATCATAATTAGCTACTGTGATAAAAAAAAAAAAAGAAAATGAACTAAGCATGTCTTCAACATCTCAGCTATCCAAGATTATGTTTAGAACTATGATAACTTTACTAATTTTACTTTTTTTTTTAATGACTGTAGCACTGTTTATAGTCTAATATCTATTTCTACAAGTAAGCTTTCCATATTACAAGTATCTACATATGCATTCCTTAACTGAAACTTTAACATCATCATAGATGTGGGACAAAATGAACCACGTCAGTCTAACTCTGAGCCACTGTAGCCAGTGGAGAGCAAAGTGCTATACATGATTTAATGTGATGGAAGCAGGGACACCTAATTCATGTGCTTTTCTGAGAAAGAATCTCAAGTCTATTTCAGTCTGTTTCCTTCCTCTGTCTTGTGGTTTAACTCAGTAGGCAGCTCAGTAACATACTATCAGTTGATCACTCCCCACTTGCAGTGGGACGGGGGAGAGCTGGAAAAAAATCCCACAATAAAACAGAATTTGTGGGTTGAGATAAAAACTATTTACTAAGACAGAAAAGGAAGGGAAAATGAAAATAATAATAGTAATGATAATAACGTAATATGTATTCACAAAACAAGTGATACACAGTGCAATTGCTCACCACCCACCAAATGATGCCTAGCCAGCCCCAAACAACAACTGCCCTCCTGGCTAACTCACCTCAATTTTTAAAGATTTTTCACATTATGTCTTAAGTTATGGCATATCCCTTTGGACATCTCTTGTTCTGTCCCCTCGCAGCTTCTTCTTACCCCTTATCCCCACCTCACTGGCAGGACAGTACAAGAAGTGGAAATATCCTTGGTTCTGTGCAACACTGCTTAGAAACAATTGAAACATCACTATGTTACCAATAAATTTTTTTCCCAAAGCCAAATGTAGCAATATATCAGACATTATGAAAATCAGCTCTGTTCTAGCTGAAACCAGGACACTCTGCTATTCCATTTTTTTTTTTTTAATAATAAAATTATTTCTTGCCCTATATATATCCACTTTTATTTTAGATTTCCTTTTTAGTTCAGCATTTCATTTGGACATATCTTCTTTTTTCTTCCTTTTCTTTCATTGTCCTCCAACTACAACGCCATCTGTTCTGTTGGCAGATGTATTTAAATTCTGTAATTGTTGTCATTTTTAGCACAGTACAAGCCATACACAATTCAAAGGACATGGCTTGCTGTATTTCTGAGTTGGCCAAATGTGTATCGTAAAAATTGCCTGACAAAACATTAAGAGGAAAAATATTTGATTTTCTCACTGTTAAGAATGTGCATCTGTGTCACGAGGATTATGAGAGGATTCTTATGGAACTGCTAGATGCTCTGTCCCTCTCATATATTTGCTTACTGTTCATGATGTGATGTATGTTACTTCTGCGTTGTGTAGGATTTAGGATTACACTTCGGATTTTTCTGGAGGAGGACTGAAATTATTAAGTATGATCTCTTAGGAAGTACATTTTTAATTTAAATATGGGATGATGGGTTTACTGATAAATTGGAGAGCTTTTCAAAACATGACCCAAAACCTAATGCCACTGGTGGAAAAACTGTCAGTGATTTCAACAAACTTTGGTTCAATTTCTCATAGCAGAGAAAATTTGTTTACTTTCATATGAGACTCCTGGGGACTCAGAAGCTGGTCTATGTCAATTATCTTTGTTTCTAGATGTTGATTTAAGAGTCTGAGCAACAGATAAATTATTGATCCCCCATCCTGGCATCAGAAAACTACCCATCTCATTAAATGTGCAAATTGTCATGACTAATAGTATTATAGAATGCTTTTCTCCACAGCTTAAGTGTATAAAGCATAAATGTTACAAAGATGAGATTTAGTAGGCTCTGTTCAACTGTGTCAGTATTTTCTGTCTGCAAACTGAATGAATGATAGTGTGCTTACCTCATACCTGAATTTGAAGGTCAATAATTCTTCTAAAAAGGCTGGCTAGCTCATGCTATCCTGGCACAGGTAATCTTTAATTATCTAAGAAATGTTGCTAACTATTTAATTCTTCAGTGATTTAAACTCAATTCATTGTGAATCTTCAAGATAACATATTCACTTATATAAAATAGGAAAGAAGATGGTAGTAAATAGAATGGGATCACTCCAGAAGCTGCCCTTCTGGATATATGCATTTCAGGACTATTTGCTATTCACAATTTCCAGGAATAAGACGGTGTCTTAGTTAGCAATTATTAAAAGACATATCAGTTATAACTCTTTTTTCCTTTCTGTAGTGATTACACCATTTGAAAATGTGCAGTCACCTTTAAGCAAGGATACTCAAGTGATCAAATATAAATAGGCATCTTTGGTGGTGAAATATAGTAAGAGAGGAGAAGACAGACAGTAAATTACTGTCTTTAGGAATTCATTCAGGGATCATTTCAAAAAAACAGCACTGTAAATGAACTCAGCTGTTTCTGTGAACATCAGTCTCTGTGAAGGCCTTGTACAAGAACACTAATATCCACCTGGAGCCACCCTGCTGCTTAAACAAACAGAGCACTGGGAAAAAAAAAAGCAGAAAATTTGGTAGTGTTTGTTTAACTTCCATTTTTTTCTCCCACTGACACTGAAGGCTCTGTGCAGCCCGCTGGGCTTTGGCAGACAGATTACAGCCATTGTCCCTGAATCCAAGCCAGTGTGCGACAGTTTATCTGTGGAGAACAGTTATTAAAAACTTCTGGGGTGAGAACTGATCATTTTTCCTATTAAAGTTTATTTCAAAGCTTGTTATGGAATGTTTTCATGTGTTTTACTTGAACACGCTCATCTCACTCCCTGAAGATGCAAGGAGTTTTTTTTTCTGTGTATAGATCTCTAAGTGACAAACAGCTTATAACTTTGCCTCCACTACAAAGACATGGTTAAAGACAAAAATAAGCTTACTATGCCAGCTGATGATGTGCAGTCCACTTTAGATTCAGAGTGGTCAGAGTAAAAAAATGTTTCCTATATGGATAAACAGCAGATTGTCCACCTGGGAATTGGTGATAAGCGGACCTGCAACATTTCACATAGACAGCAGTAAGCTTGACAGAGTAGCTTTTGGGTAGTTTTTCCCACTTAGTTAGTCATAAAAATATAAGAAAAACACTCCAAAAAGTGAGCACATATCTTAAGATATATAGAAATAATTTTCTTAAATACTTCTTTGATTTCCCGATTCTGACAGAAATTTTAGAAGAATAAATATAACTGGATAGATTTTTAGCAGTGATGATAATCAAGAAAAACAAACAAAAAAACATTTTCCCTATGGAAGTTTGTAAATGTCTGTGCGTGTGACGTTATTTACCAAAATATTTTCAAACTATAATTACGAGATTACTATCTGGATATCTATCATTTTATGAATCTAAGAAAGCAGTGTTCCAGAAACTTTGTATAAGACAATATCAGATCCATACTCCAATTTTCTTGTCTTTTTCAATATTATGAGTAGTTGCTGCTAAATCCCTAATGACAGAAACAAACAAAAAAAAGGAATAATTTGTGTATTGTGAGGAAACCAACACAATAGTATATACCAACAAAATGTAAATTTTATATGTAATGGATCATAAATAGCTATTTAACGGTGTATTTTGTAAAGTATAATTTAATTTTCATTACTAATGTATGTAGCACAAAGAATGATGAAGCTTGTTATTTAAAAGAAAAAGATTGTAGAAACGTTTTTTGTCACAGTGGTTCCAGTCAAAAATATTTCTTCGCAAAGAGGTTATTATTCATTTTTATGTGTGCAAATTACAAAATATATGGATTAGTAAAAGAAAAAAAAATTAATAGTATTTCACCTTACATGCTTTTTAGAATTTTCAGCTCTTTTCCTTAAATGAGATAATAATTCATAAGTATTGATCACAAAAGCAAGTACAGTTAATGTACTAGCAGGCTGTATAATGATGACTGAGCTATCAAAGCACATTAGGTGAAACATTACTGTCAGGGAAGTAGTCATTAGTACAACTAGTGCCCTTTACAATGTAAAATTGTATTTTGATTCATCACTAACTGTAAGGTAAAGATTTTATCTGTCAGTGATATGGAATGGAATGTGAAGAATTAGAGTAATATCTGCTAGTAATAAGCCCAAAATCTGCCTAGAAACTGAAGTAACAGACCTCTAGTCAAGGTTCATGGCCTTCTTGGACAAACAGGCAAACATGAAAAACCACAAGATGAGGTTAACTTCTCCCATAATTCACGCAGTAGAAAACATCAGTCTGTCTGAATGACTATGACTGCACTAAACTATCTGCAGAAGAGACTGTGCAGGCAACGGCATAGCATGTGGGCTTTCAGTTCTGTGCAGCTTAGTATGAGACTGGTTTATGTCAAGAACAGTACCTCGTGGCTTTAATTAATTGCCAGGTGTTCACAGCACTACCACATGCCGTCATGCAGTTCCTTTAAAGGAGAGCTACATTACTATGGAAAGAAAAGCGCACAACACCTGCCCACACTTGTTCTTTTCAGGATGACAAAAACCTGCACTGAACTCATGAAAAGGTATAAGAGGAATGTTTATAGAGACTGTGTGGTGTTTCAGAAATCTGTAACAGTATTGGGGCACAAAACTTATTCTCTGCTTTGCTACGTGTTAGCCACTGTTTTGTGTCTCAGTAGCAAGAAGAAGAAAGTAAATGATATGCATTACTGTTCAAGTTTTCAAATTGGTGACTGAAATCTCTGGTATCTGAAAATAGAGAAAGCTTTATTGAAAGATATATTTATATCTGTTTGGTCCGTTCAGTTCCAGTGCGCCAAAATACCTGTTGATTTATTGGAGACAAAAATATATAATAATTAGTACAAACTGTGTTGGTGGTTTTTTTTTTTTTTAATATAAATATAAATAAGAATAAACAATAATACAAGTAATAACAGCCATAGAAATGACAAATAAATGACAAAACAATTGGAAAGCCAGTGGCTGTTTACAATCTGTAATTGTTTCCACTTGGTGGTAAGTTTTCAAAGTTGAGCATTCAAATTTGTGGCACAAAATAGCAACAACAATAAAAAGGATTTGTCTAAAAGAATTCAGAGGGAAAGCTCTCAAAACCCGAAATTCTTAGATTTGTATGGAAAACTTGTGGCAGCCAAGACAACCAAAATCAAAAGGAGTAGCACAGTATTACAGACACTGGATATTTTAAGAATCATAGAACTAAGCTGATTTGGAAGGATTCCACAATCGTTACCAAATCAAACTCCTTGCTCCACAGAAGATCACTTGAAATCAAACTGTGTTTCCGCTTGCAATGTCCAAATGGTTACTGATCTCTACCACTGCCCTGGGGAGCCTGTTACAGTGCCAAACCACTCTCTCAGTAAAGAACCTTTTCCTAATACCTAACCTGATCCTCTCCTTATGCAGCTCCATGCCATTTTCTCACATCCTATTGCTGTCACCAGAGAGATCAGTGCTGCCCCTCTGCTCTCTTGTGAGGAGCTATAGGATGCCATGAGGCCTCTCTTCAGTCTTCTCATCTCCAGGATGAATAACCCAAGTTACCTCAAGCACTCCTCACAAATCTTGCCTTCTAGATCTTTCATCGTTTTTGTCACCCTCATTTGAATTTTGTCTAAAAGTTTTCCATCTTTCTCCTACTGTGGAACCCGAAACTGCATACAGTACTTGAGGTGAAGCTGCATGAGCACAGAGCAAAGGAGGACAATCCATTCCCTTGACCAGCTGGCAGTACTGTGCTTGATTCATCCCAGGGATGACTGATCTTTTTGGCTGCCAGGACAGACACACTATTGACTGCAAAAGATTGTTCTGTGGGCTGATGATCCTGAATGGCTTTTGCAGAGAACCATAGTTTGAGCAATGATCTGAGCTGAACCAGAATGGAAGTACCATCGTGACCTATATGGTAACAGAGAAATATAGTGCTGTTAGCTTCTTGTTTGGAGCCACCCCATGATATCATCTGGGTTATTTTGGCCCTGCACGTGTTACTGAGAATAGAATCTGGTTGTTCTGATATAGCTTTGGATTTCAAAATCTTTAAGACATGAAAACAATGTTTTAAAATCCCAAAGTTTAAATGAATTTGAACTTCTCTGCTGCATGAGTTAGAAAATTTCCAAGCACATTTCAAAATTGATTGACCTTCTCTAGGGGGCCTGCTTTGCAGGAGGGCTGGACTTGATTTCTGGAGTTCCCTTCCAGCCCCTACAGATCTGTGATTAGAAGTTATTAAAAATACATAATAAGATAAAATCAAATTTTCACTCCATCCTTAATAGGTGTAAAGGTCATGTTATTGTCTGGTTCCAGATCATAGACAGCTACTTTGTCCTATCAATGCCTTGAGACCTTTCTCAAGGAAAATTGAGTAAGAGAATGCTGTGTTAAGAGACAATCACTCCCTGAACACAGTGACTAGGCGTTTTACCAGTTTTTCTTTGCAACTTCTGCTCTACAACTGCCAACTATATTTTCATCTAAATTTATCTCATAAACTGACAGAAGTGACCATAAATAAGTCATTCTTGACTTATACATATTTTTTAGCTTGCTGTACTTATTCCAGAATTCAGGAAGAAAATGTATTCTTATAAGTTTCCAGGCTTTTTCCTATTATATGTGTATGTTCAACCATTTTCCTTGCAACTTTTGCCAGAACCAGTCACGTAAATCTGATTAACAGAAAGGGAGCCATCATAGAAGCAGTGGGAGGGGGAGGACTGCTAGGCAGAAGATCATCATTATATTTTGCAGCATAGAGGTGGATAAAGTTTGCTAAAGAGGGATAGTGCATTAAGTAGTTAACATATGCAAATATTTGCAAGTATAATACATTTAAGGAATGAAACTGTTGCAAAGCAGGCTTCTGCTATAGGATTTGGATCTTGCTTGTTACAATTGCAGAAAACAGCATATGGTAACCTCTGAAATAAAGACATAATTTCAAAACAATAAAAGAATTCTTGTTTCCACCAAATAGTTCCTATGTCAGGAAGGGGCAAATGATCCATTTTTGAAATCAAAACATTTGAAGTAGAGACCCTAACTATTTATCTGTTGCTTTTAGATTTCACGCAATCTTTATTCAAGCAAATAAAATTCACTTATCTGCCCTTTGAATGGACCTTGTACTAAGTGTACTCAGAAAAGTAAGATGCATATCCCATACACATTGAGTAGAATGTCAAATTGCCCCTCAATTCTTCTGAATATTGAGACTGTTGTAAATGAAAATTAATTTCTGCAAAGTACTTGCATACTGTAGAAAATTAATAATCCTGTCCCCTGAGTATGTTGAATAATCATGCAGAATAAAGTCATATCACAAATGACAAAACAGTATAGTCAATAGCTGTTAAGAAGCATCATCTCTTTTGTGCACTGAGACAAGAAACTTTCTCAGTTTTACAACTCACCATGCAATTCTGCATGGAATGCATGTATAGAAGTCCTATTGAAGATTGTACAGGCAATCTTATTTGTGTAGAAATATAGACTTCATATTCTGGCTTTTCAGTTCTCCTTACTGTTTCACTTAATTTTACAAGTTTTTAAGTATTTATTTTACATTTATTTCTTTTATTATTTGCTGTTTTGTGTTGCAGTTTAACTCTGTCAGGAATCTAAATGCAATGTAGCCAATTACTCCCTTCAGGGTGATATTGGGTAGGAGAATCAGGAAGGTAAAAGTGTGAGAACTTGTGGATTGATATAAAGACAGATACTAGTAAAACAAAAGCTGCATGTACAAGCAAAGCAAAACAATGAATTAATTCACTACTTTTCATCAACAAGAAGATGTTCAATTGTCCAGAAAAGGAATCACACTGAACAGTTTCTTGAGAAGACAAATAACTTCACTCAGAATATCTTCTCATTTGTTTTCCCCAAGTTTTATTACTGAGCCATATGACATCTTAAGGTATTCGATATCCCTTTGGCCAGTTTCTGTCAGCTGCCCTACTTCTGTCCCCCCACAACTCCTTGTTAATGCCCAGCCACCTTACTGACAGGGCAGTATGAGAAGCAGAAGTAAATAAATAAAGATAAGAAATAAATAATAAAGATAATATAGATAAAATAAAAATGTATTTCCTGGATGCATTATCATCCAGCCCCAGGTACAAAAGACAGTGAATGCTTCTTTAAATGTTTACTCTGTGTTCACAGGCTGAACACTGCAATTGCGTTACTGGTAGTACATTAGTGGCAGTACAGTAATCACGATGTGGCTGTGTAAGTAGTAGTTTTATGAAAGCTGAGCACCTGTCTTTCAAAGAGTGGATCCGCAGATGATGCTTCTTTGTAAATTTGTCTTTTAAGTTACAAATCTGAAGTGAGACTGAACTAAATGTTACAGTACACTATATCCAACTGAGTAAGAAATAAAAACTTAAACCAACAGTGACTATGGGTTAATTCTTTTAGCGTATCACCCTACATTTCTGTACTTCTTACTATGACTGTGTTAAAAATATAATAATATATTTATACAATCTGTTATTGTTAAGAAGTATTCTGTGGTGGATTTTTCTGTGATATCAGCTGGGAAAGAAGAATTCCGTGACTGTACTTCAGTAAACACCAATTTGAGCTCCAGCTACAAATGCTGACCTGCTACTGTGCTCATTAATGTGAAAAATTCTTCAACCTTAGATGAGTTTTAGGAAAGAGAAAGGAATAGAGATCCAGCTCTCACTCAAAGCAGTACAAGGATCATTCCACAGATGCCAAATACATGCTTCACAGCCTTCTGTCAAAAAAAGACTACTATCAGCCCTATCTGAATATGGGTAGTATCTTAATCTCTCAATCAAATCCTTCATAAAAGTATTCACGACTTGAATCAAAGGAAATAGTGTGGTGGAGAAGATAAATGGAAAATAGAATACAAAACTAAAGAAAAAAAGCACAGAATTGCAGAATCACAGAATTGTAGGGGGCTGGAAGGGACTCTATAAATTAATTTTGCTTCTTCTAAATACTGAGAACTGAGAACTCTAATGGATTTTCCACTAATAAATACAAGGCACTTTTGCTGAACTTTGTTCTTCCAAACAAAAAGGTAATACACAGATAAAATAGATATAACACATTCCAGTTACAGAAAAAAAAAAAAAAAAATTAGTCTCAGGGCTTCAAATACTGAAACAGGAAAAAAAAAATCAACAGACAAATTAATAGAAAGAGACAGCTAGAAATGAAGCTTCAGGCATTTCTTCATTATCTCTTTTTATCGATCACATTGGTGAAGATTTTGTTAGCAAAGCTCTCTTTTGGATTCATTTGCATTCTCTTTGATCTCCTTAATCAATGGTTTAGAAAGATTAAGATTTTCTGTTGCAAAGTTGAATCTAAATGAACTAGTTCAACTGAAAAACCTTCTCAAGTGATTGGAATATCCACAGCCATGTACTACAGGAATGGGACAGTAGAGAACTGTAAAAAAATATAAAGATCTGTCAAGGTCACCTTTTTATATCTGGAAAAGGTCATTTTGCCTTCTCTGATCAAACACTGCTTTTCAAATCAGTAAAAGCTATTTCTATTATATATATTATATATATTATATATGTACATATTTAATTCTGAAAACAGATTTTTATTAGTTAGAACTTTAATAAAGTTGTGAACCTTCCATTCATACTGATGAGAAGACAGAGTTACATTTACTGTGCAAGCTGTTGAAGTGCATTTAATTATTTTTGGTTTAACTGATTTCTGGCTTTAACGCTTCTTAACTCTAATTTTTCTCAATATATCAGCATGAGTTAACTATTCTTATATGCAGCCTTTTGCTTTATGAAGCACTGGGTATCTAAGGGGAAATAATGATTTTAATGATAAAGAACATAACTGTCTAAGAACAGTTTTCATAGATCAGCTAGCAAGAGGGTAGGAAGAAAAAAAATGTGTAGCAACTTTTTTACAGTGATAAAATTCAAGTAGCATTGCTAGTGTTCCCTTTCAAAAGCTTTCTATTTATTCTGTAGTTAAAAGGTAGGCTTCAAGAAAAATTTCCTACACATCTGACAGTGTCTTTCACTTTCAAATTCACTTTGAATTTTGATATATATTTTAGAAACTTAGTAAAACAGCTGCAGCATGAGTTTGTCCATGAAACCACTCGAGGTCTCCTTATGAGCACTGCCAAAAAAGAAGGAGATGTTATCTTAAAAGAACAGACATCAGGGGACAAAATCTCTCAGTTTCAGAAACTTGCTGTTTTGCTGCCTTAATCTACAGTCTTAAACTCAGCAGATTTTGTCTTAGAGTTAACATGGGAATCAAATTTTCAAGCAGAAAAGTCTACTTACTTTTGTCATTTTCAGATCAAAACAATAGATAAAATGTTTAGAGTCTGAATCATAGAATCATAGATCATCTAGTTCCAATCTCCTGCTATAGACAGGGACACCTCTCACTAGACCAGGTTGCTTAAAGCCCATCCAGCCTGGCATTGAATGCATCCATAGTGGGAGCATCCACAATTTCTCTCGGTAACCTGTTCCAGTGTCTCATCACCTTTGCAGTAAATTTCTTCCTAATGTCTAGTCTAAATCTACCCTCTTCCATTTTAAAGCCATTTTCCCTCATGCTATCACTACATGCCTTTTAGAAGTCTCTTACCAGCTTTCCTGTAGGTTCCCTTCAGGTACTGAAAGGCTGCTACAAGGTCCTCCTGAAGCCTTCTTTTCGCTAGGCTGAAGAGCCCCAACTCTCTCAGTTTGTCCTCATAAGGGAGATGTTCCAGCCCTCTGATCATATTCGTGGCCCTCCTCTTGACCCACCTCAACAGCCCAATGTCTTTCTTGTATTGGGGGTCCCAGAACTGGGTGCAGTCCTCTGGATGGGATCTCATTCAAGCAGAGCAGAGAGGCAGAATCACCTTCCTTGACCTGCTGCTCACAATTCTCTTGAGGCAACTGAGGATGCAGTTGTGCACTCTGCTGACTCACGAGTCTTTCATCAACCAACAGCTCCAAATCCTTCTCCTCACTGCTGCTCTCATGCCGTTTTCCACCCAGATGCAGAATCTTGGACTTGGCCTTGCTAGCCTTCATGAGGCCTGGGCCCAACTCTCAAGCCTCGATAGCATCCCTTCACTCCAGCTTGGTCAACTGCAGCACTCAGCTTGATGTCATCTAAAGAGCTTTTCTTTATTAATTAGGTTGCCTCCTTTCAAAGGAAAACTCAACTGAATATGAAATCATGGCAGTTGATTGAAAGTAACAAAACATGAATCAACATATCTCATATTTGAGCAATACCAAAGAAAGTCATCTTGAATTCCTTGTGACCTCCAACAAAATGGAGAAATCTGAAGATGATAACAGAAATAAAACCCGCTCTAAAAAAGCCTTCTTCTAAGCACATGTAGTGGCAATGAAATGTTCCTGAAAGATTGTATGTCTGAATCACTGTGGGATTAAGAGCTGAAAATGACTTTTAAAAAGTACAAAAGCTGGTACATATTAGAGTTTTAGATAGAGATGTCGCTACAAATTAAGAAACTTCATTAGATGGTTGTCTTGATCTGCTTTCATGGAAGATATGATAACAACCGCAGAACATGAGTTTCAAGAGCTTGAAAATGGGGACTGATTCTAAACTAGAAAAAAAACACTTAGATGTGAATGTAAATGTAAATGAAACTACTCTTGCTGAGAATTTGAACCTTGGGCTTTTAGTACCATCATTCCAAACTGGAAGTGCACATCTGAAACAGGTTAAGTTCAATCTCTGTTTTGAAGCCTTTAATACTCTATACTATGAGTTGCAATGTTGTGTTCAATTTAATGAAGCGTATCTTTGTAGAACTGCTGGTCTGGAAGAGTACTGAAGAGGACAGCATGGAGACAGATCTTCAAGGCAGTTTTCTGTCATCACCTCCTCCTTTCTCTTATGATATAAGCATGGTGTTCACCATTTTACAAAGCACATGAATACTTGTACTGCACCTGTTCAGGAAATTACACAACATAACTGTTTCAGGAGAAACAATGTATATATCTTGTGTAGAAAGAGAATAAAGGGTGCTCAGACTCAGCCATTCCTGTTACGTGTAGTTTTTGAGAGCAAGTGACATCAACATTTCACAGCTCTGAAATCCCAAGATTTTGCATGTGTTTTTCAAAAACAAATATTGGAGGTGCTCTGTTGTTAGTATAAAAAGCCTTTCTTACTCCAAGTTATGCTTCAGCTTCATATTCAAGAGATACCAGGGTGTTTAGGGAAATCTTTGGGAGGTTTTTGGTTTTGTAAGTGTTTCTCTGTTAAATTTAATTTAGGGAGATAATAGGAGATTATTCTTTTTGCACCTTTGTCTCAAAGCTTGCTGAGGAGCACAGATGGACAAGTCTGGGCAAGTCCTGGTTAAAGTTGAAGAAATATTTTGTCTGAAGATCTGCAGGTCATGGGCAGCAAGAGATAAGTAGTAGCTTAATGGCCAAAAAGCTATCTTCTGTGTGTGTTCATCTCAAGGGAAATAGCCATACCGTAGAGCCCAGGAATATCTGCACATGACTTTTACCAAAGTGCCTAGGAATGCCAAGTTGGCAGAAGAGGAAGGATAAAAAAGGAACCTACAACTAAAAGGGTTGAGTTTGACATCAGATTCCTTGTGATGTTATACCTGCCTGCTGATGGACTCTCCTGGGTCAGCTATCTGAGACCTGCCTGTTTCTCCTGGACTTGCAGTCGCTGTACCTGTTTGCTGCCTTGGGCCAGCCACTCTGCTGCTGCTCTCCCCTGCACTTTTGCTCCTGTATTGCCTTGAACCATTGGAATGTTATGCAACAAGGCACTGTTGGGTCTTGGTGGTGACTACCCCTGCTTTACATAATTCTTGCTCCTTTCCTATCTTTGCTTTCGCCCACTTTCCCTTCCTCATTACCCTAATTCATAATAGCTGCCAGCTTTCCCATTCCTTAATAAAATAGAATCTCAAAAAAAGTAAAATTGAAAATTCAATTGTAATTATTGAGCTTTATTTTCATCTCTTGAAATTGTAGACTGCTCCCAACCTGCATTAACTTTCTTCAATGCATTAGCTCATCATATGTGTATTTTACAAAAGAATTGCACATACACACGCCAATTGTTTATACATCTGCTATGTATCACTAATCATTTAAAATAAAATGAGTTTCATTTTTATTTTTGTCCTTTATTCACAAATTTCACTGAAATTTTACAGTATAGAGAACCAAGGAAACTTAACATTTAGGTAATTTACAGATATATTTTCAGTGACTCATTCATAATGTATGGAATGCAATTCTCAGTGATATGTTACAGATAATTTTCCCATTATTTTCTCCCTCCTACATGAAGTATTATAATTTCTTTCATCCTTCATACCATGCATGTTGATGTCTTCTCCATTCTGGATGGTGAGGGAGGTTATTAAATCGAGAGCAGAGCTGGTTTTCATTTTGTTAGTTAAGGCTTTTTATTACAAAGAAAACATATTTTCAAACATAAACTCGAAGTTATTGATTTGGTTGAGTCTTCTCAACTTGGGATCAAATTCTGACTCAAAGTAAAAATTCAGAACCCCTTACGCTTATTTGATCAGCATCACTAGGACCATTATTGGACACTTATATGCAGTGTTGGAGGGAAAAATACATATTTTGAGAAGAATATGCATAGAATCAAATTCTGGTGGTTTTCTGTTTGTTTGTTTTTAATGACTGTTCTAGCTACTCCAGTTTTCCCTCTGTCTCTGCAATTCCCACACTTGATTTCCAAGATCCTCACTGCCTAGGAAGTAGACAATTTTGCAGATTTTGTTTTCACTCTTATTTATGGAACATCCCACGTTAGTCTTATATCCTGGGAACCTACATTCCTGCAGTGCAAGGCCTGAATTTGTATTACTCTAAAGGAAGCAAAGTTTTAATAATTTACCTGCAGAACATACAATATACACACTTGTTACATATAATGCTTAATAATTCTTCACAGAATTATTGTCTCTTTGTTCTGGTAGCTTATTTATTTCCTACAGATTCTACAATCAAGGTATGTACTTTTACATATGTACTGTGGCCCACACTAATGTGGACCTCAATCATCATTTTCTAATAAGCTGTAGCATATAAAATACTGCAACTGAACAGGTAAGATAAGGTACCAGAACTAGTACTTAGTTTTTACTGTATATGCTTTTCAAGATTTTGATGTCATATTATACTTATCCTCAGCAATTGCTAGTTATATGGCAATAGACACAGAGCAGGAATAACTTCAGATTTGTGTATTTGGGAGTTAACATTCTTATTCATATGCAAACATGAAAAATCTGAGCACTTTGTATTGATGCAAAACCTGAATCACTTAGGACTTTTCTAGATTCTTTTATTGTCTACTCTGAAATAATCACAGCAGACTCTGTCAAAACTTGTCTTCTTTGTAAAGCTCAGATTGAAAGAATTTAGAGTCACCTCTATTTTCACCTCTATTTTCACCTCTACTTTCATTGCAAACATGAACAAATGAGAAAATATGCTATGTTGAGCAGACTTTGTGATATCTATTTCCTGTCCGTTAAATCTGCTTCCTACTGAACTTCAAAACTGACTTGCAGATAATATGAAAATAATTCTTATGTAGTTTTTTATGTAGTAAATTAATGCCAATAAATGGTATATGGCAATAAAATGATCAAAGAGTGCTTCAGTTTGTGCAACTATATTTACTTTGAATTCTTGAAAAGAAAAAGTCTCATAATAATGGGAGAAAATAATACATGTTTTGGAAAAACTTCAAAGTCTCAGGACGGGTGATAATGTTTTATAGGAAAATACACCTGTTATCCTATAACTATGCTTTATGGTGACAACAAACTCATACTGTGCCAACTGACAGCATGTGCGTGCAACCACGTTCCAAACACCACCACCTTTCTGATCTCATCAAAGTATAGAAGCTGGCATTGACAATGTCAAAAGTAGCCAAGCCACTCATTACAGCCTAGTGAAATGATTTCTGTAAGAGGATGCCACTGTCATATCTTACAGCAAATCAAGCTTTGTAAAAGAATAAATCTGTATTACTTAAAAATGTCTGAGAGTAAGAAGCAACTGGAGTCCAAGTTACATTCTCTCATAGTTCAGTTACAGAATCAAATCAAAAAGTGCTGCATAGGAGTAGAAGTGATTCATTAGCATTTATGAGGTCTCACAAGGGACTTTACCTTTGTCAAATGCCATCATTAAAAGAAAATATGTCCAATCTCTATTAACTGATGGACCTATGTTGCAAAGATAAAAGAAAAAAACACAACTCTGTAAAGAAAAAAGCAGTTTACCTTACACCTAAACAGGAAACGTCAAAAGTTACAAATATTGGTTAGAACGAGTGGGAAGTGAAGAGGATCTTCAGTCTAGAAAGCTTGACAATTTCTCTCATTATTAAAAATGGTGCTTAGCAATCAACACCATTACTATTGCAATGAGTATGTGCTATTGGTGAGTTGGGAAAAAAGTCTTCCATTTATTTGGAAAATGTTATGCTCAAACATGTCTCAGAAAGGAAAGAAAAAACTGAACTGATCATGAATCACTCTTAGATTTTATTGTTCAGATCAGTATAAATCATGAAGATTGAGATAGTTTCTTTATATTGTTGGAAGCTGTGATGTTTTCCTAATTGGAAAGTAGTCCCTGAATATAGTATTAATATTTCACAAGTTTGGATTTCAAACTCGCAGATTTATTTCAGACACAAACATTCTAAAGTGTTGAAATGCATCCCTTTCAGGTTCTTTTAATAAGTAAAACTCTTGTCTTCACAGGTGGGAAATAATTTCTATAATATATACTTTAAAACTCTTAAAAAAATTATAAAATAGCTCCTTTTTTCCTGTAACGTATGCGGCACATGAAGATTGCTTGCAATGTGAGGTGGTGTAATTGTGTTAAAGGCCTGCTGGGAAAACCTGTATAATTCACTCATGGTTTTGCCACTTATGATTAAAGCTGTGATCTCAAACTCATATTTAGAAAACTGTTGTCACAATTAAAATGTCTTTCCTATGCTTGATTTAGACAAATTTAGTAATGACACTAGCAGCTGCAAACTGCAGCAAGGCACAAGCATAAACATAACCCAACCTCTAGCTAAGGGACCAACAATCTCTATCTCACTTCTTGCTTACATTCCCAGGCTGTACATACTACAGTATGTAACACATGAAGATGCCAAAAGAGGAATGGGAACAGTATGTATTTCACTTTGTTTCTCCATGCTCCTGCTTTTCCTGGGTTTAAATGGAACTTCACTATATGAAGTAAATTGAAATCTAAGAGTAAATGGACATTTCTGATAAGTTAGTATTATTAGTGAGATGACAACTGTGTGGAAAGAATATCATTTCAAAGAGCAGTGAGGATTAAATATGTGATAATTTTGAGACTAGAAAATTAATACAATTATTGTTCATGCTACACCTTACAGTGGGGAAGTTGTTAGATACTTGACTGAACAGCAGCAGGTAAGGGGTGGACTGTTGGAAAACTTATTAAATCATACTATGTATTAGGCATTTGCATTTCGATGCATGATGGGAGGGGAAGGAGACCACCTTGGACCCTTTAACCCTCCTGTCCCTTTTCAGGAAAAAAAAAAGAAAGAAAAGGACCCAATTAAATTAAGCAGAGATGACTTCACTACAAATGATATTAAAAGGAATTATAGGTAATAAACAAATGGAAGAGTGAGTTCTGACTATGTGGCACTCACTGCAGTACTGGAAACAAGGAGCGAGCCAGGGAATAGAGGGACTATAGAGATGTGCAGATTTTTTTTTATGACAAGTGTCCTTTGGGCCCAAGACACTTATTTTCAGTTATGTGAATGTGATGATTTTGAGTCAAGATCATATTGCCTTAAAAAAAAATAATTGCAAGTGTATCTCATTTGCAGGAATACATCAAATCTTCAGTTAAGGAAGAAGACGGATAATATTTTAACCAAGTTCCAGACAGCTGCACTGGCATGTCAAGTACTTATTCCACTTCAAGAAATTACTTCAATGCTCCACTTTACATTTATACTTTTATGCTAGAGCATCTGCTAACAAGAATTTATAGCTGGTACAGCCATACAGTATTTTATTTTCCCTCTCTACAATGACAATCAATTGCAATTTAGAGCTAAGCATTTTACTTTTTGAATCGCTACCACTAATGGTGAATGCTGAGCTCACACGGAATACATTCATAAAGCAGGTGGCAAAGCAAAATGTGTCACAACAGAGGTTATTACAGAAAATATTTTATTTTAGTATGAGTTATGTTTACTTTGACACATTTAAGTGTTTCCCAGCCCAGAGGCTACTAGCACACTTTATACAAACTTAGTGGTATTCAAAATACCGTAACACTCCTCTTTCTTTAAAATAAGAAAATTAATGATTACAACTTTGTGTATGAACTAACAAAGGTTCATTTTACAAAAGGTTCACTTTACAAATACGTCAATTTAGTAATGTTTTGTATCATTTGCTCCTTTCATTTTTAATCGGAGTTATACAGTGAATGGTGTGGAAAGAGCCATTGTAAAATGTTAATATATGAAGGTTGCTCTGAAACTAATGCCTTACATTTATTTATGTAGAAAATGCAACAAAGAGCACAATAACACTATTTGGTAGAGCAAACTCTACAAAATACTACTTTTCAACATAGTCATGACCATTAGCTGATTTGTGTGCCTGTGCTGAACAGGGCACTTTTCTGTTATGTAATGGCTGTGTGTGGTTGTCCAGTAGGTAGCTTGTCTCTTACATCACTGTCATCACTGCTGAAACACACCACCTACTCTGTTCACATCCACCCTTTGTTCATAAGCTTTCAGCAAGAATCAGTGAATATCAATGGGTAAGATATCTTTCTGAATGTGCATGCCTATGTCTGATATCAGTTTGTCAGACTGCCCCTCTGCTGTTATCTGTTGTACAGCAACAATGTGTTGGGATATTGGCAGGAGTGTTCGAGCTTTTGATATACCACTGACATCTGCCTCTGACACTGCAAGCCTATGTAGTAAAATAGGAGGCATTACTTTTGGAGCAATGTGTGTATATGTGTGTGTGTGTGTATACCTGTCTCGCTCCAATTTATAGGAGGGAGATGAGGTTCTTTAATATCTGTATACCCGGTGTGAGATTAAGAAACAACGGTTCATATGTTGTTGCATCCAGTTTATTACTAAGACCTAATCAGGGAGACGGGGAAGGGAAGGAGTGCGATAGAAAAGGTGGAAAAGAAGCAGGAGTTGCGTAAAGCGGGGATAGTCACCAGCAGGATCCAGCAGCGGTCCCGTTGCACGGTGTTTGAAGGTCCCAGGCAGAACGCAGCAGAAGACGGGGAGCAACAGCGTGACCGGCCTTGGGCAGCAGGCAGGTAGACGAAGAAGTCGAGAAGCCAAGTCTTGAAGCAGCAACAGCGGTCAGGCAGCAGGTTCAGGAGAGTTCAACAGTAAGCAGGAATCACCTCAATCCTCAGGAATTCCTCTCTCCCCTTCTTGAGGAATCTCTTGTAAGAAAACCTTGCGTTCGTCATGAGGAATCTGTTGTCAGAAATCCTCCCGTTCTTCATGAGGAATCTGTTGTCAGAAACCTCCCGTTCTTCATGAGGAATCTGTTGTCAGAAAACCTATCCTCATGGTTTTCAGTTCCTCTTTTATCCTCCTTGTTCTCCTGCCTACGTGACAAGGATGGGCCTCGAGCAAGAGTCATTGAGTACCTCCTGAGATGGCCATCATCCGGAGATAAGCCCACACAAAGGAGCACTTCACAGCTATTCAGCTGCAGTTCATCTCGCTCTCCTCGCCCCTGGCCTTGTCCATCAGCGTTCCCCCAGACAAAGGATCTCACAACCTTTGCCCAGGACTTGCCTGAACTTGTTCATCTGTGTCCTTCAAACAAAGGATTTCACAATCCTTGCTCCGGACTTGAACAAGTCCATCTGTGTCCCCAGCAAGCTTTGAGACACAGAAGTTAACAGTATAGTCTCTTACAATACCATACATTAACTTATATATATGTTCTTAATATACATCAGAAGTCTACATATGAGAATGTTCGTTTAGAAGGAAATATGATTTTGTTAAGGCAAAAAGAGAATTTTAATGATTTTACATCATTTCTTACAAGGAATAAGAACTTTAGAATTCAGTTAATGCAACATACAGAAATAGCTTCCTGATTTTAGTTTTCTGCTCATTTTATTTCAGCATTAAGTCTTTGTGCAAGAGTATATTTTACCACTTGTACATCAAGTGTTACATAAGTAATAAAGATTTAAACAGTTTGGTTTATAACACGTTTCTGCAATCTTTCCTCTATATTTATCAACACTGCAAAAATAGAGTTTATAATATTATTGGTCACTGCTGGGCTTGCTACAGATTATTCAAAAAGTGAAGGATTTAGATTTGTGTTGTGTTTTTCATGAAAAGTAGGGAAAGTTACAAATGCCAGGATAATAAATAATTTTCATGTAGAATTAGACACTAAAACACATACTGTTCTGTATCATCAGGTTTTACAAATTTAATAAAATTAATTTACTCCTGTAAAGATAAGTATCTCTTAGTGGGATCTCTTCAAATCAGAGATTCTGCCCAATCTGTCAGAGCTTACTTACTTGCCAATCTTAGGAAACTCTTCTGTTTCACACACATAAGAAAATAGGTGTTTCCCTGGTCCACCTACTTAAATAACATCCTTGGTCTATTCTACTCTAGTCATCCTCTGGTAATCCTTTTCAGATGATAATGAATAACATGTGAAATGTTTAATGTTAAGTGTACAACATCTATTTAAACCTAGTGTTAATCTCTTCTCATTTTTGCCTAAATTCTTTAGGATTTCATCGTACACCTATTTTCCCTTCTCCCCACAGCTATTTGATTTGGTTTCTATCAAACTACTTGTG
The DNA here is from genome assembly GCF_023343835.1 of Lagopus muta. Taxonomy (NCBI): domain Eukaryota; kingdom Metazoa; phylum Chordata; class Aves; order Galliformes; family Phasianidae; genus Lagopus; species Lagopus muta. Next base: position 41,796,588 of record NC_064438.1, read on the forward strand.
AAATGAGCTGGTATTTTGAATTGTTCACCTGGATTTCCTTTCCAATTCACCTTCATTATCTTCCAATCAGTTCAGCTTGATTGTCATATCACATAGGGGTACAGAGAAGAAATGAGCCAAATATCTTAATAACCTGAAGAGGATAAAAAAAAGAATCTCTGCTTTAAAGATATACTGCATATCCTTCCATATCATACATCTCCATTCTAAAATGGCATTACCAGCACCCAGCGTAGTATGACAACATTATTTTATTTGCGTCATTCTGCCTTGACATCCACTTTAATTGCAAGCAGAATGGAAGATGAATTACTCTGTGATGCACGCTGGTGTGTTTTTGTGTTTATTTAACAATAAATAAAAGCACAGTTGGATGCATACTATGGTTAGATGGTGATAAAGACAGAATTAAAAACTGCAGAATTCTTATTTTATTCAGTTCAGTATCAACTATAAAATAAGATTTAGGTCCCTGTTTAGCCTATTAGAAAGTACAGAAAGTGCATTGGGACTCCCTCTGCATTTCATGGCCATTTTAATGGGTTATAGATAAGAATTATTGATTCATACATGGCATGTATTTGCTACTGGATATTGCTTGAAAAGAGTGCTCTGATTCAGCACATCCAGAAAACTGAGGAGAGCATCTGGAATTTTCCATACTTTGTTACCAGAAATTTTTCAACAGAACAGTCTCATTTTGCTTCAGTACAACTAGGTCCTCGCTCCATTCCTCCCCACATCACCTACTCCCCCCAAAAAGAATGTTAAACAAAAAACAACAACACAACAAAAAAAAACAAAAACAAAAACAAACAGCTTTGAAGCAGATGTAGTTACGTAGTTTACTAGGATATGAAATACTGAAAATACTTGCCAGCAGACTCATTCCACATTCTACATGGATGCTTTTGGCACACTCTATAACACAGATGGTGTTTGCTTAGCAGCACAGCCAGAGCACTCTACCTGAATCTTTACAGAGGGTTCAGAGGAAACCATGTGGTTTAATAAGACTATAAATACCTACCTCTTCTGATTAACTTTCTTTCAAATTTGTTCTGATTTTAAAAGAATGGATTGTTAGAGTTAGGCTAAACCAAATACTGGTTTTCAAATGTGTCATGGTTGTGTAAGTAAGTAAGTTGGGCAGAGAAATAATCATAAAAATGCAGTCCCATTTGACTGCAAGTTGGGTTGTTTTGTTGCAGCTGTTACTTTCTGGAGATAGGAAAAGAGGTTTTGCTGTGTCAATAGAATAAAGCTTTTGTGACAATAAAAACATGAAATGTCGTGAATTTAAATAATTTTTGTCATGGGTCTTGAAAAGTTTAATGTAAGCTCTTTGATATGTAGCATTTCTACTCATTTCTCTTCATGTTGCTTTTGTTATTGTGGGATTATTTTCAGCTTTACTAAAGCACTGAATTTGCAGCCTTTTACAGAAGTATTTGTTAGCTTAAGATCCCAAAAACTTGCATCCATTTATAGCTAGAACAACTCTTTTGTGAACACTTTATTTTAAAATAACTTTATTCCAGATTGGTAATTGTTTTCATGATTGTTCCTTTATAACGACATTTCTATGACAATCAACTCTTTTACCTTGCAGACAAGTTTTATGTCTGATAAGGAAACTAAGCTCTTGTTTCTAAGGATAAGAGTCAATTGCATCTGGGAGCTTAAAATATAAGTTGAACTTAATTATTCAGAAAATCTTTCCATAAGTCCAGCAGTGCTGGTAAAAAAAATATTCCATGCCTTCATAATCCTAAATACCTGATTATCATTGATATATAAATAATGTTGTGTATATGTATATATATTAAAACATATATATAAAACATTTGTAAAATTCTCCTGATCTTCAAACTTCCACAATTCATTCCATGTTTTTCTTTATTTTTTTCAAGAAAAATTATAAAAGATAATTTTGTGTTCTTTACAGAGTGTATGGGAACTGCTGAGTCACAGCCTGAACCTCTGATTGATCACCTGAGGTGATCCATGAGTCAGCCAGAGGAGCACAGGTGAAGGCAATTCACCTGTGCTGCCAGAAGGGGTGGAGCCAGGCTGCACCCCTCCTAGACCTATTGAAGAGCTGGCTACCAGAGGGGAAGGATCTCTTCTGGAGATCACCTCTCTTGGTGTTTTGTGGTGAGCTCAGCTGAAGGGTAAGCTTCTCCACTTATTCTTTTTTTGTTATAGTTGTCTACTTTGCCTAACTCTCTTGATTATATTGTGATTATAACATCTTGATATCTATTGATTACACAACAGAGTCAGAATACATATGATTATATATAATGAATTCTAAGCCCCAATTTCAATTGAGGAATTTTCAACTTTATAGGAATTTTAGTTCTGTTTGATATTATTTTTCAGTCTTGTTCATGAGATGTTAAAGATAAAAGTTCTTTCGCATGGTATTTCATCAAATCTTCCTATCTCATTTACAATATACGTTTTGAAAGGAACAATTATTGTCTGTCAGTGGTACTTGGTGAAATGATGTACTTCAGGGTTCAGATGGTAGAACCCATTCCTTGCCAATTCTTCCGTGTCTTATTTGAACTTGAATATTTATTTATCCTCTTTGCACCACAGTTACATTAATTTGTTTAGATACTACAGAAATGAGACCATCTAAAATACGTAGCTCCATGGGTTACTAAAACAGTAAAATGATGTACTTACTTTTTCCTTTAGCATGTTGTTTGAGTTAATCCTGAATGCAGGTTAAGCAATTATCATTTGTGTTAATGTATGACTAACCTAGTTTTGAAATACTTGTTAAACCTTCTGTAGTTTTACGATTATAAAATGAAAAAGAATAATTAATAATAGCAAAAATGCTAGTATTATAAGACGGCAAAATGTGGAGTCTTAAATATTAATAAATAGGTATTTAAATAGCCCAAATAGCTATTATTCCTTCATGTCTTCTACATTTAATTATAAATAAAATTTGTAAGATTCATTTTTATAATATTCACTTAATTTGAACAGCTTGGTAAGGTCGCTTGGGGTCATCCTTCAGTGCTATGTAAGCACAGTAATAAAGATCTTATCTTACTTTTCTATCACCAAAGATGTACAGACCTTTATTCCATTTTCCTGTTAATTTATGTATAAATATCTATAAACAGTTTGAGAGTAATAAACAACAACAACAAAAAAGCCAACTAAATAAAAAGAATTAAGGGGAAAAAAAAGAGTAGTCTGATCTTTCTATCTCTTTAGAATTTCATCGCTTATGGTACCCTCATTTAATTATAGCACTTAATCTGTTTTGCACTTCGCTGTCTTGGTACTCAGATTCAAGATACTCCATTCATTAAGGATTAACCATGGTGAGGTATGGCATTGACAACTTCTTCATTATTTGTTGCAAACATTTGTTCATCACCTGTGAAGAAAAGTAATGTACAAAGAATGAAATGTGGTAGAAACTTCTGTCAAGAAGGTGAAAAACTGTGTTGTTTCTTTTTATAGTCTTACTTGCAGGAAACATGGCAAACTGAAGGCCTCAAGAGTTTCTGTTAGGTATTTGACTGGAAAAATGAAAAAGCAGTGTGTAGCTGCAGTAGCAGTGAGAGCAAAAGCATGTTATAGGTACATGATAAGATAATTGTAAATAATTACGTAATATGCCAAACAATGCTTTATCACTTCATCTTTTTATAGATCCTGCATGATCTAAGAATGGTACATTCCCACGTTCATCAAAGTTTCTGTGGCTAGCTATTCTAGCTTTGTTTAAAATCCTGTTTAGTAACAGTGGGCAGGAAAACTATAAGAACTTTATAGATACATAGTCTGAGAAATTGAGGTAGGATTGGATATCTCACAAAGGAAAAACATGCAGAAACTGAACAGTTTCACCCCTAGTATGCTGTGTCCAAAATAAGTTTAACATTTTACATGTAAAGTCTTCCCGAGTCTTGTCTGAACAGTTGGTATCAACTTGTTGCTGGACCAGGCTAACCCATACAGTCTCCTAGCTTTTCACTTCGCTCTTGTGAAGCTTCATCTAGAGTACTGCATCCAGCTGTGGGGCCCCCAGCACAAGAAAGATGCAGAGCTCTTGGAACAGGTCCAGAGGTGGGCCACTAAGATGATCAGAGGTCTGGAACACCTCTCCTATGAAGAATCATTGAGGGAACTGGGCTTGTTTAGCTTGCAGAAGAGAAGGCTCCAGGGAGACCTCTTTGCAGCCTTCCAATATTTGAAGGGAGCATATAAACAGGAGGGGGAACAACTGTTTATAAGGGTGGATAGTGATAGGACAAGAGGGAATAGTTTTAAACTAAGAAAGGGGAAGTTTAGGCTAGATATTAGGAGGAAGTTCTTCAAATAGAGGGTGGTGACACACTGGAACAGGTTGCCCAGAGAGGTTGTGGATGCCCTATCCCTTGAGGCATTCAAGGTTAGGCTGGATGTGGCTCTGGGCAGCCTGGTCTGGTGGTTGGCGACCCTGCACATAGCAGGGGGGTTGAAACTAGATGATCATTGTGGTCCTTTTCAACCCAGGCCATTCTATGACTCTATCTTTCTAGCTCTTCTCTAACTGTGTTGAATATGCTGCATGTTAACTTTCTTCAGTTTGGAGACATGCACTTCCATGCTGACAGTCTGTATTTGAGAAGTCATAATAATCTTTTCAATAAATGGGTTTAGAAAATGACTTTGCAGGCTTTGATGTGCAACACCATCTTCCCAGATTGTGTTACTCTCCTGTATTATGGTTTATTTATCCCCAAACATCTGTCTTTCTGTTATAAGTTATATTCATTCTTTGCTATTATGAAGCATATTAGAAGATCTTTTTGTTTCTTTCTTTTGCTTTTTAATGAGGAGGCTGAATGGTGGAGATCAGACTTTAAATCTGGATTATGTCTTATAAACATAGTGCAACTGCAGAGCAAATAGAAGCTGCACTGTCAGAGAGAAATGAAGTCCCAAGTCATATTCTAATAACCTAAGAATAAGAATGAAATCTTTTTGGTTCAGGGTAATATTTTCCTGTATATCTGTAGCACTCACAACCCAATACTTATATACTGAATTATATGGTAAGAATTAATTTTAAAAAATAAAAACAAACGTTCTGACAGCAATGGTAATAATTGGCAGAATTCAGTTGTCCTTTACATCATAATGACAAAGTCATAATCTATAAATGTTTTTCTTCACAAAGGTAGACTAGGCGGCAGTAGCATCAGCTGCCTGCTTTGCTCTGTGAATTGCTAACCTAAATCATTTAATTCCCATTTGTCACAGTAGCAATTACCTAACTTCATGTTAAAAACTAAGCAAGTCCATCTGTAGAGGACTGCAGTTTCTACCCAGTAGACTTCAGCTTTTTTGTGATTTCCCCTGCCCTTTCACTTGGCTACAACAGCTTTAACTAAAAGTTGTATGCTTTACAAAAAGCTGGGAAATTACTGCTTCTTTCCACACTACTGGTGTGTACTCTAAATTAAGTAATTCTTAGCGCCATTTTTTTTGCTAATATTATTTGTTCATTTCATGTCAGACAAAATTCTGCTGGATTAATGTTTTACAAAACAAAACCAACAATTTTTCCCACAAAGAGAGAGGCAATTCTGATTTAATATATGTATTATTCTGAAGGAGAATAAAAGCTACATCACAGAAAACTGAGAAGGAATAAGGGGGTTTGAAAGGCAGCAGAGAGAGCTGATATTTTGCCTTCCATTAGGTACAATAATATGTCTAGCTCTAGCAGTGTCACTCACCCTCCAAGTGGCTTTAAATAAATCACTTAGCAAACAGGTCTAATCAGGTCTCTGATTTATTGTTTACATATGTCATAACTACTTTGCATGATACTAGGAAAGATGTTTCCAGGATAATCTTATGGGATTAGAAAGCAGTATATTACTAGAAAAAGTTTGGAGGAGCAGCTGAAAAGAAAGAGACAAGAATGAAGTGACTCTCTTGAAACAGTAATTAACAGTTTTCTTACCTGTTCATGAAAATGAAGCCTGATATTTTTCTAACATGCAGAAAGGAGTCATTGCAAATGTCTTAGGCTGATGATGAAGGGAATGCTGATCAAGATGATGCAAATAGTGTGAGTAGACCTGATAACCTTTCTGAGAAGTCAGTCCAGGCTTCAGAATCCTTGACAAAGTCTAAGTAACAAGTCACTCATGGGGATGTAAAAAAGCATGTGACGTGTTCATGAATTAATTGAGCTGATATGAATAAGTATCCTCCTTTATGAGTACATCCTTTGCTTCAGTTTGGAGAACAGAATGCTTTTCAGATCTGTCATACACAGCCTCTTTAAAACACACTATGGAGAAAACAAAGGAAGTATTATAGCTGTATGGATTTCCGTGCAAATTCAAAATGAACTTGGTGTCAGGAAGTATGCTCTGGTGCTACACAGTCAAGTTTTCCTCTTAAGATTTAATTGCTTTTCTTCTAATTTCCCAAGCTCAAGAAAAAAATCTGTAAAACATACATGCATTTAGAAAATTGTACACCGAAAAAATCCACCACCATAGGCAATAGAAGAGGACTGGAGATACATGTTAACACTTTAACAAAGAACACTACTGAGCTGGGCCACTGCAACTTTGGGACAATAAGCCAAGACAGGGTGATGAAAAGTCATCAAGCCATTATGTTGTGCATTCTGTCTGGGCAGTCTTGAGACACTAGTACACATGTACTTATAATTCCTTGGAGAATTAGTGCTCTTTGAATTCTGGCACTCTTTAGTGGAAAGAAACCTGAAAGAGTTATATATTGGAAGAACAAAGCAACATGCAGATGGGTAGGAATGCTCTGATTCTTGAGCATGAAATATAATTACTTAAAGGTCAGGTCTTGGGCCAGATTTTTCTCAGCAACATACAGTTATAATGAGAGACAGTTTTCTGATATCCTTCACTGTACCTTGTACTGAAGGTAAGAGGTATTGGAGATGCAGCTGATGGATCTTTAACAAAGATTAAAAACCCTAACCTGAAGAAGGAAAATGCTGTAGTGACCAGCATACTATTGCTATTGTTTTCAGAATTAATGGAACATGCATTTTTGGCCATGAAATTTGATGTACAGTTAGTTTAAACTGGGTGTAAGAAACTGATTTATTAATATATAAGTATGTAATTTCACCTCTGATGGTATGTACAAACATACAGAGATTTACATCTCTCTTTATATTAAATTAGTGCAGATATATTTAGGAGATTACTGTACAACTATTCTGATAATACAGTCATGTTCCATTGCCTGAAAACATTTGCTTCTAATAATTGAGTAGACTAAGCCTACCATGACATATTCAAAAGCTTTCCTAAAGTTTACCTATCTCTGATCTGTCACCTCAGTACTGTAGAGAACACACCAGCCTCTCAGTTCTGGTAGAGTTACTCACGCACCTTCTATTCTTGCATTTTTATGTGCTGTGGTACTCCCAGTATCTTTGAATCAGTAACAAAAGGTTTGTTACAGAACCAACATAGCTGCATCAACAGATGAATATGGTCTAGTTGGTCCTTTATTGGTGGGGACTTAAACTTGTGCCATAACAGACATGTAAATGTTGCTCCAAGATTATTTGGGTAGCTTCTCAGTTCTACATTACTGACTATAGACAATAGTTGCAAATACCAACTGGAATGGAACTTCAGACCTTGAGAGAAATTGGACCATTGAGACCAAATGGACCATCCAACAGGATGCACACCTGTTTTGTGATAGTAATAAGTGTTCTAAATCATTTATCAAGCCTTAACACTTAAATTCACTGATACCCTGATTATTATTTTATATTCCCTTACAAGTAAATCAGAATAATTACCATTTTGATTTTAAGGTATTTATACTCTGTTTTTAGAGTCTTATTAAAACGATACCCAGCTCCCTTTTCCCTTTCTTCTCTTCCCAGCTAGACATCTTGCCTTAGTATTAGAGTAAGGTCTTCGGTTTTTGGACACACTCTCTCATTTTTTTTTTTTTTTTTTGAGTTATCATCTTAAATTCTGGTTATGTTATGTTGTATTGCATTATATTATGTTAACTTGCATTCCAATATATATTTTCAGTAAACTAGCTTTCTTCCTCAAATCATTGCTGCTGTTTGGTTTTCAGCCCCATCCCCTTTTCCCCTTTTTCTTTTCCTGGGTGTCCATGGGTGTCCCTGCCCCATTAGTCATGAAACTGGGCAGAATTGGCTTGTGAACTGTTGACTCATGTTAGGAGTCAAAAGCTGCTTTCTGTTGCATTGGAATAAATCTGGGGTTAAAGGAAATTTAAAAAGAAAAATGAAATGTAAATAACATTAAAGTAAATGAGAACAGGTTTTCCTCTGAATATCTTACAGTTGTTATTTATCTGAAAAATAAAAAATATCTCAGACTGTGATCACTTACAACTACCCAAAAATGCAATATATGTTTAAAAAAAAAACATTATGCTTCTTTCCCATTCATCAAAATAATTAACTACATGTGTAAGTCTGGGCCCATTAATAGAATGTTAATATAAATGTAGATGCCTTATTGTATGTTCCCCTGATTAGGGGAAAATATTAGACAAGTGATTGAAAATCAAACCTTATTCTAAAACTATAGCATCTGTGGCAACAGTAATGATGCAACAGTGTTTTCACTTGTAAGGTTTTTCAGTAGGAGGAGGAATTTTCTTTCCAATGTTAATAGTTCTGACTCAAAATGCATCCCAAGGACAAAGCTGAATGTAGAATGCAGTGATTAGCAGAAGTTTACTGATGTAAAGTCCCCATGTCTCAGTGAAAATGGACAGTGAGAGAGATGGGTGGGTATCTGACAGCCAACAAAGTTTAACCAGCCACAGTTTCCAAGTAGGCTAATCAGTGCTGAAATGAAATTCTCCCAGTTTGAATTTGAATATAGTGCTAAGAATTGATTTGTATGCAAATTGAGGGTCTTTAACCCCCAGCTGCTCCAGCTGGCTTATGAAAAGACTGATAGCTGTATGGTTTTTGAAGAATTGGTTAGGTGGCTATGGCAAAAAAGGAAATCAGGTTTAGGTATTTTCAGAAGAAGTACCCAAGGGCATGCCTACACCTGACAGTATGCTATCATTCCCAACCTGGAGCAATGCAGCTGTGTAAACCAAGGAGCAAGCATAATTAGCTGATGTACCACTTCCCAGATCCAAATCATTATCTTTCAGCGGCTCATCACTTTACTGTGTAAAACTGTCTGACTCACTCAGAGCAGGTTCAGTGATCTCTAGCAAAACCTTTCACTATGCTGTGGAGACATTTCTTATTGTCCCTGTGACAGGCAGTAAGCCAGCATGTCTACCTCTACCACTGCCTTCTCCAGAACACCACTGTTCTGGTTTCACAGAATCACAGAATGGCCAGGGCTGGAAGGGACATCAAGGATCATGAATCTTGAACCCCCCTGCCACATGCAGGGCCACCAACCTCCCCATTTAATAGCAGATCATGCTGCCCAGGGCCCCATGCAATCTGGCCTTGAACACCTCCATGGATGGCGCATCCACAACATCTCCCTGTTTCAGCACCTCACCACTCTCATAGTAAAGAAGATTGTGTGACTCACTTTTCATACAGTGCAGAAGAAGTAAGGTTCTCAACTTGCTAACAGCAGTCCACATTTTGAGTTTCACAAGATCTGGGAATCTACAGAGATTTTCTGTCCTTGTGTAATGGTTGCAATTTTCAGAAGACAAAATGAAGGCTAAAATACATAGTGATTTAGATATATATATATATATATATCTATATATCTATATATATATATATATATATATATATAGATATATATATATATATATAGTAAATATATAATGGATTTATCATTACATCCCTCCAAGATAGTAAACAATGCATTATCATATACATATGTTAAATCTTTCAAGAGGAATGCTATGTATCTTCCACAGAGATAGAAAGCATACTATAAATGACAAGTGAGGCTATTTGAAATTGAATAGTTAAACACATAATAGTAACATAATGAGTGGTAAAGAAAGGAAGAACTCGTTTGGTTACAAAACAAAAAACAAAATGAAAGAAAACATTAAATATGTAATAATGATATACTGACTCTCAGAGACGATATAGCTTGAAGACAAATTAAATAATCTATTTTTAGTTGAAAATAGTTTTCAAGGATTTATGCAGAAATATGAAATGTCATTTTAATTAGTATTCAAATGATTGAAAATAATGAAATTTTTCACCTAAAAAGAGAATTGTACTCTGACCTTGATGCTCATGTACTATCTTGTGTCAGTCTTGACAGTAATCATGTATAGAACAAGGAGATAAAAATGGATTCCTTTTTTTTTTTACCTTGATTTATCCCAGATAAAGATCTAGGTATGCGGAGAAGAAATGGAAGTCATGAAGGCTTTTTAACCCTCACTGGGAGTGAATCTGTTTCTGTACAAATATAGCTGAGGAAAATTGAACATTATGCAGAACATTTCTTAAAAAGAAAATTTTCTTCGTGATGTTTAAGTTTTAGAAAGAGTAAGAGACCTTTGTGACTGGGTCTTCCTTTTTTTTCTGAGGATGTATTTTATCTTTCCAGTCAGATGTGAAGATGAGAGTGTATATGTAACAAATCAGATAGCTCAAGAATGAACAATTAGATGAAATAATTTCTATGTGTGATTTAAAAAAATGGGAGTTGCTGTAACAGCAACTGATGAAGCGAGGCTTATTTATAGTTCAGGAACAAATAATATTATTAGTTATCGTTGCATTATTTCATAAATTGATCAAATCCCCAAAGGATGGGGATCAAAATACTGATGAAATAATCAGCTTGGGTTTGAGATGAAACACTACAAAGTCAGTGAAAGTCATGTTATTTACTATGATGACTGCTGTTCTTCCCAACAATACTAGGCTAAAACAGTCCTTAGAAATGAAATAATTCTCCAATTTTTGGAGAGTTTGTCAATATATTTATTATTATTATCACTATTAGTATTTAGCTAATTTAGCTATTTCTTAAAGGCCAGTTTCTAAGTCAAGTAAAACAGTAAAAATATCACTGAGTTGGAATAAATTCTAAATGCTATACTTCAACTGATTGGACTGGGAGTATTTTATCTGCTAGTCTTCTCAAAAATGTAGAAATCATGTGAACTGAGCTCCATTTTCTGTTCCCCAGGTGGATATTATTCCTTAGATGATGAATATATTTGTTGGCTAAGTATGCTCATTTCCATCTGCCAAATGGCCTCATGCCTGTTAACATATTGGTCATACACATGTCTTTGGATGTAAGTGCCAAAAAGATTTCTAACACTTGCATGCTGAATCTTCTGAAGGAAGTAGCATTGAGACATTATCACTACATATGCCTTTTCCTTTTATTTTTGACATTCATATTAAGATGAATTCCCCAGCCAGCAAAGAAGCACAGAGAAAAGGAAAGTGAGGAGTTGTTTTTCTTGTCTCTTCATTATATAAGTAGCAAGCACTTCGGGACCTTCAACATCAATACATTTAATTACAATCAATGGAGATACTGGAGTCCTAAGAGTAAGCAACTTCAGCTTGAACACTGCTGAGAAAATCCAAGCGTGGTGGTGGACTGACACCTTCAATAGGTGGCAGTGTTTCTTTTACCTGACCTCTGCTTCTCTAACTCAAACCTTCATCCTTTCCTGCTCAAAAGGAAAATAATCTGCTGAGACAGCAGAAGCTGATAAAACCGGAAAAGGATGTTCTGCTGTTTTATGTTGAGCGGAAAAAAAAAACACACACAAGAACACTTGTGAAATTTAAGTAAATGATTGAAGTCATAACCAATAGTGAAACAAGTTTTTGAACATATTCTGATCTGAGATGAAATCTGTCCTTGTGTCTAGAGCATAAAATTGCATAGAATTCTGCATCTCAAATACATTAAAATTATGAGATCCAGTAAGACTTCCTTTTCTGTGGTATCTCTAGATATTTGGTCTAAATATTTTGGGTTTGACATAGTTAACTTTTTCACTTTTAGAAAGCAATTGTGTAAACACATGCAAAGATGGCAAAAATGGATTCCAAATTGTAAGATCTTTTTTATATTGCCAAATTCTTACATCATTAATAAATGTAATCAAAATGAATGACTACTTATTAATTTTTAAAAAGCTTTTTTTTTTTTAGAACAAAGAATAAGTGTGCTTTCTTGCTACTATGTATAAAAAAATGACACAAATTACAGAATTTTACACTGGATCTAATACGTCAAAATCTCACATAAGAACAAATATCAAAAGCCCAAGTGTTATATAGCTTGAACCAAATAATTTTCCAATCCACAGCAAGAAATTGAAAAAATTGGATTAATAATAAATAAATAATAATTTAAAAAAAAAAAACAGTTCTTTTTTTTTTTCCAATTCATAGAAAAATCTGAGCAAAACAGGGAGATGGTTAGACTTAATATACCTGTAAGGACAAAGCAGAGCAGCCTTTGTACTTGTATGAAGCCCGCAGAGGAATTTGTCACTGTCTGTTTAACTGTAAAAGTTGGTTTGAATGTTTGTGGCATTATCTACTTTCTAATTTCATTATGTTCCTATATCCTATTCATGTGGAATAGGATAAGATAGAAACATGGCAGTAATTACCTGATTAGAACACATTTTGTGTAGGCTTGTTGAGAATGCAGCAATATTTTCTAGTGGAGAGCAACTAAGGAAGTCACATGACTCTCTATTGTAAGTTAATTGTCCATGGGAGTCAGAAAAGGATTCTCTCCCTCAATTGTCCATGTTTAGTACAGTTAGATTTCATACTTTTTTTTATATCTTTTTGTTTTATCCCTCTCCCTTCATATAAAGCACCAGAAATATAAAATCTTTGTTAAAACATAAGAATCTCAGACTCTGAATTCTCATGATCAATTCTACAAAATGTTTAAATCAAATTGTGGGGGAATATACCTGCAGATACATTGTTATGGGATTTGAGGGACATGTGTTGCGTAGCTCCTTTTTAATTAGATCTGGAGGGCAAGAAGACAGAAAACCATAGGATCCTCTCTGGTAAATCGAACCCTGTTAGCAAAGTGATTATGGCTGCTTTCAATTAATTGCTAAATTTGAAGGAAGATGAAACAAAAAGAAATAAGAGAGAAGGTCAGATAGACACAACTTAATGACACTAATTTTACCAGGAGAAAAAGATTAAGAAACAGTGGGTAATTCCTTAGACTTTTCTATTTCCAGTTCTGGTATCCAGTTCCGAAGAAACTGCTAACCTTTTAAAACCATAAGCCAGTTAAATCAGAAAATACTGTTATTTTGAATGACATTTCTATACCTAGGTAATTGCTTAGGATATGTCAAGGCAAAGTGGTAATTACTAGTCTTGTTTATTCCATTTTCTGAAAAGATTAAAGTCTATCAGTCATGACAGCTCCTTTCTCTCAGCTAGCCTGTAGCTCTGGGAGCAAGAAACTAATGCAGAACACAAAGATCACAATACAATGTAATCAATGAATAGAAACATCAGTAAAGGGGATCTTACCTGAATCAAGAAACATGAGATTTCTGTAAGAGAAAATGAATTTGTTTCAGAATTTTGTACGTTTTATCAGTTTTAAAATGATTTTATTATATTATTCTGATATTATGTTTGTAGTAATACAACTGTAGCTTCATTTGAACTCATTCTGCCTATCATTCTGTGATGACAGTGTGCATGATCTGAGATACATGAGAGGCAAGATTAGCAGTCTGGTGATTAGATACATAAAAAATAAAAATTGCTTTGAGTTCAGACTACTAATTTCACTGTAGCTAGTATTTCATGTTTTTGTTTAATTCCAGTCTATGTTTGATATTCACTAATCCCTCAGGGAAGCAATATTTTGAAATCAATGGCCACATATACTGGCTATTAATAGTTGTTTATTTTAAAGGAATTGTTAAAAAAATAATTATACATTATATATGTGTTTCCCATTTTTCAAATACATAATCTTCTATGGAAATATATATTTTAAAATTTATTTATTTATTTTTAAGGTGCAATCTTGTACTATTAATACAGCAGCCTTGAAACTGGTGAGGTAAAGTTGTCAATGTTGGCACTGATCAAAATTATTGAATAGGGAAATATTCCAGTAGAGTGCTGCTATGAAGTTGCTTCAACACTGCTCAAAAGTCACATAGAGGCTGACTAAGTACTTACATGCTCTGAAAAGTATTTCTTTAGGATCTGAAGCTCTTAGTTTGTGAATGTAGTAAGGGCAATATATCTACATTTTCAAAACTTACTAAAAACTATTGCACTAAAATTAACAGAAAAAAAAAACGTGGCTCAAGCTGAACCAAAGTGTATAGAAAAATATCTTAATAATAACTATAACAGTACAAATAATGATAATAGTAAAAAACATAATAATAGTATAAACTTATATGCATCTGCTAGTTGCTGGAAGTGTGGGATAGTGAGAAATGTGGGAAAGGGTTGAAAATAGAAACAGAAACATGTTTTGAAATCTTTAGGCAAACTGAAATCTTCTATATTTCTTCTTCTAGAAACATATTCTAAATATACATATATATATTCTTCCTGTTAAAACACTCTGGAAGTCTTATCATCAGTTTCTCTGGATGAGAGGCACCCCAATATTTCTAATTTACATTTTGGCAGCCTCATTTACTGGTTTACATTTTCCTTGGCCTTGCTTGACTGTTTTGTGTAATTTTGTTTGCATACACTTCCCTAAATATTCTGGATTTTTACAGCCTTAAATAAATTGTTACACCCTATTTAGATTTATTATATTGACCTTTTAGAAGCAAGACTAGATATTGTATCTGATTGTAAGTATAGAGGAAGTATAGAAGAATATAAATCTCTCAGCAGGATCAGCATTTCAGGACCTGTATATGTTCTGGCTCAACTAAAGCAATCTAAATCACTAGGATTTCTGGCTACCTTGCAGTAATGAAGTTTTAAAATCTGCTATGTTGTGTTCTTTCTTTCTTGTTCCTCATTTTGGCTCCTTCTCAATGAACATTTTTTTAATTTGCGTTTTTAAACATTCTGCTTTTGAAGGCAATGGACATAACTAAGCTCAACCATGGAACTTCCTGAAAATCCTTTCTTAGTTTACTGTCAGCACAATTCTGTGTCTTTCCATGGGAAGAGAGCTCCTCTCAAAGTTGTTGAACAAATCTAAGCCAATTTATATAACTCCTGTGTATTATATACTGTCTGAACTACCACTCGGTCATGGACACTAATTAATCTGTCAAACTCTGGACATCAGTTGAGCTCACTAAGAACCCCCGCTGAGAATGGCTACTATCAGGCTTTCAAAACATCCCAAATACCTGAAAAACTTGTCACTATATATCACATAGGATGTTTTCAAACTTCACTGACTGTACACTTACAGTAACTTGTTTGATACTAAAACTAAATAATTCATATCATGGGTGGAATAATGGGCCATCAGATAATCAGAAACAAACTTAAAAAAAAAAAGAAGTTGAACTGTGTATTAAAATATCTGTGGCTAGAGCAGAAGGGAAATAGAAATGAACAAATTTTAAAGACTACTGCATGTCTAGGACTCTGTTTCTCTGTCTTTGAAGTCAGCAGCCGATATATGCTTGAAAGAAACAATCGTAATTGCAATTTTTTAATGGAGTTGAGGGTTCAAATGATTCAAATTCCTACTGCTATGAAAATAGTATGACACTGAATGGCCTTAGTGGCTGAAAAATTTATTTATTTAGTCACTTGGTAAGTAATCAGGTTCCTTTCTAACTTCTTGTAGACTTCTAGAACTGAAAAATCCCTGTACTCTAACTTTCATCCTTGCAGATTCTTTTGCATGATTTTACTTATGAAGTCCATGACCATGTCGTCATGCTTCTGTTTTTAACTCTCAGTTGTTATTTATAAACTCACTCATTGTTATTTATCCTAAAACTTTAAAAATTCAGATTTACAAGCTTTTTACCTAGTTGCTGGCAAGAATTAACTGTCAAATTGCTTTTCAAGCTTGATTTACCAAAATAGAGCACAATAGTCAAAGTGTTCTTGAAAAAAATTAGAGCTTTGCACTTCAAAAGAAAATAGTTATTTGAAAAATAAATGAACATGGAATATATCACATTCAAATAAATACTGGAACCTGGCAGGAAAGGTACCTACAGTTCTCTGGAAAATTGAAGGCTGTAAGGTAGCATATTGTTACAAGAGAACATTCCTTCTCCAGGTGGAAAAAGACTTCTAAGGAACTTCAACACTCTTTCAGCAACACTAAAGATAATCCTGTTGAACTTGGCCAGCGAATATTACAATAAAGACTAAGCAAATTTAAAATGTTATTTTGGTTATGAAAATGTGCTATTTTTTCAAGGAGCTTGAAAAAATGGTAAATAAATGCTAATTTTCACAATTAATGAAATTCTAGATTTTGTTTCATGACCATTAAATAAACAAACAAACAAATAAATAGGAAGATGGATAAATTTAAAGGTGGCAAGTAGTTATCAGAAGCATTTCATGATATAGCTATGTGACTTTAAATATGTTGTCGAGGAAGACTAGGGGAAGGAATGTAAATGATATCTGTTCAATACATTAGATGCTTCTTAAATCTATTTCTCTGAGGATAATATCATACCTGAAAGTATGTAGTGGTGAGTTGAGTGTCAGCCTCTTCTCCTAGATACCTAGCAACAAGACTAGAGGGAATGGCTTCATGTTGCACCAGGAAGATTCAGTTTGAATGTGAGCAAATTTTCTCCTCCAGAAGAGTGGTTCGGCAAAGGAGCTGGCTGCCCAAGGTGGTAGTTGAGTCACTGTCCCTGGAGGTGCTCAAGAAACATTCAGATGTTTCTGAGGGACACTGATTAGTGGGAAATATTGGTGATAGGTGGATGGTTGGACTGGATATTCTTGGAGGATTTTTCCAACCTTGGTGATTCTTAGATTGTGTGAGTCTGTAATGAGGCATCATAGTCATGGGACTCTTCTAATATTACCTGGAATGTTAGTGAAAACACAGTGATGCACTGTCAACTGAATGGTACCCACCCCATTAAAGTAAACTGAAAGATGTTCACACAGCAAGAGGAAAATAATCAAAGACAGCAAGAGAAAAGGATGCACGTGTGGAGCAATAAGACATAGCTTATCCCTTTCTGTGTTCCCTGTGAAATATGTTCATGACCACTTCAACAGCCCTTCAGGACTGTGAGAGAGTGGTAACTGTAGCCTACACAGCCCAATTTGGTAAGCAGTAATATAATTCAGGAGAGTGCCCCTGTTCCAGACCTCCCATAAGTAATTTCCTTCAGAAAGCTACCAGAAGCAGATGTGACTATGTCTGCCTACTTTTCATTCTCAGCTAAGTAATGATCTTAATGTTTGAAAATATTTTATTAAATGTTGTTATCCACACAGGTTAACAAACACATTAAATTATTTCCCTGAGGGGGCTGGGAATTAAAGTGCACCTGGGTTTTCCTCAGTCTCTTCAATATTCTGATAGGAAGAGAGATTAACGAGTAAACATTTCTTAAGCAACAGAATCCTACTTATCTTGTTTATAATCAATGGAACCAATTCTAAGATCTCTGTTGGATCTTTTCCCCACTCTCATTCAGAAAACTTCCTATATTTATCTGAATATTTAGCGTCTTAATTTTGACTTCTTGCTATTTTTGCTTTTGCTTTGCAGAAATGAGCATCTTCTCAGTACTATATGGTACAGTAAGCAAGATACGTATGTTCCCATCTGAGATTTTAAGATAAATAATGAGAATGTAACAGACCCACTGATCAAAGCTTATAGAGAAAATATCTTGTAATTCAGATTTGCCTTATGACGGAAAGGAACGGACTATCATACCGTACCATTTGTAGAAAACAAATGAGTGAACCAAATAGTAACTGAAAAATCAGAAAAGGCAAATAAGGAAACTTTTATTTGGATTTTTTCAATGGTGAGTGTTTTCCCCATTTTTCCTGTTAATTTAAGCATTTTTAGAAAATTATTTTTCTGCTTTTCTTTTTCTTCAAGAAATCACAAGACATCATAGATTTCTGTGTTAGCAATCACTGGTAGTTCCACATGACATCTTGTTACATGCCTAAGCAGTGCTGTAACTCAGCTGTCTTGCTGCACTTCCTCCTACCGATGTTCTCTGATGCACTGCAAAATATACAATTTCTTCCTGGTATCAGTTAGTCTATGCGTCAGTCTGCTAATATTAAAGAACAAAGCATTTTATCCTAAATTCTGTAGGTGCTAAATTACAACTTCTCAAACATGTACATAGTAAATACATATTCATCACTAGCATTTGTGTGACAAGACAGAATTATTTATGGTATATTTCTAAAGGTCATTAGAGATATTCATGAGTATAAATATAAAAAAGATTGAGGTTAGATTTTCTGAAGTAAAAGGTCCTAGTGTCTTTACTCAGGAATTTTCACTGGGCAGATTTTTGGCAGTATCTGTAAGTTATAATTTTAAGATACTTCTAACTTCAAGACCCATTGCACTTCATATCATCTTTCATCTTGCTGTTTTAAATGATATGAATTTTACAATGATTTGTTTTAAAACAAATACATAATTTTCCATTTAAAATAAATTCATGATTTTCCTCAATTTGAGTTGGCAGTTCATCAGACTAAAAGTTCCCAGTTATATATTTTTATATATTTTTTATATATTTTTTAATATTTTTAATATTTTTAAATATATTTTATATATTTATATATATATTGTCATATATTTTCTCTCACATCTAATGTGATTCCTTTTTTTTTTTCCCTCGGTAGTCTGTAGTGGAAATAAGGCCTAGAGTGTAGTCCTGATTTCAGGATGTGTATGGAAACCGCTGAGTCATGGCTCAAAACACTGATTGATCACCTGAGGCAAAGACTGGGTCAGCCGTGGGAGCTTCTTTTTTGGAGTTTTCCACTGTGATCCTAGACCTCAGATACAGGTGAGCATTTCTTCTTTGATTGCCTCTTTTCCACCACAATAATCTTTCCAGCTATAACACCTGTTAAGTATCATCCTAACTGTGCTACTCTTCCAAGTACACTTGTTGACTGTACAGGATGTTACTACAGAATCATATTTGACCCTGTTCTATGGAGAGCAACAGGTTGACAACTAAGAAGGAAATATCTGTATCTAATCTTTTTAATGTTCTTAATTTGAACTGACGCAGTTTCACAGGAATCAATACAAGTCAATTTCCAGACCTTTGGTAAGCACAGAAAAAAACAGAGTTATAAAGAGAAACAAGAGATTTTACTAAAATGTACATTAGCCAATGACAGTTTAGACTAAGATTAAAGATGATATCACATATTTTAAAAGCATAAAAAATTCATCCTCTTGCGTGGCAGAAAAAATAATGTAGCAGGATGTCATAAATAGTAAGTAAATTATCAGCTACGAAGTTTTGCTTTTCACAGTAAAGATTAAGAGAAACAGACAGAAGTTTCACAGACATTTTTATAGTTGTGAATATTTTGCTACTTTGAGTCTGTTGATATTATGTTTGAGAACTGAAAATACTGAAACTTCAATCTTTGCTATCTAACTGGCACGAGCTTTATAAATCATATTAGATTATTTTTATACCTCATTAAATAATGGAGTATACCCATCCAATGGGATTACTTGTGCATTTGAATGTAGAGTTGTTTTCTTCAGTATTCAGATGTGATATTCTTCATCACCAAAATAACTACAACTTGATCTCATAGAAGTCTGGTAAATAGAATGTAAAATGTTATGAAGAAATAAATTCTATTTTGAAGTATGCACATAATTTTTTTGGAAAACATCACTTTTCCAGTGTGTTTATTAGAAAACAAATTTAAGAAAATCTTGAAAAAGGCTTGAAATTAAGGAAAAAATGAACTTATGATTTGCTTGACAGAATATGGTGAATAAAAATAAATAAATAAATAACAAAACTCTAAAAACTAAAAAAAAGAAAAAAATCCCAAATTTTTTCCAAATTTTTTTTTCATAGATGCTACATTTGAAGATTTCATAACAATGTCTGAAAATATTTTTCAAATTAAAAAAATACATATATAATTTTTTTTGTTATGGACCTGAATATATTTATAGATATTAGCACTAAGTAACTCTTCTGCAAATGTCTTATTGATGTCAGCACAGCTACTGCAAAAGATTAGACTGACAAAGTGGTCTATCTTTTTAAGATAGTTATTTCATATTATTCATATTTAGATAAAAATAATTCTTGTAGTCCCCCATGCATTTATCACACAATCTTTTGAGATTAGTTCCTAGAAATCTACATTTTTAATGATTATTGTACTTAAATTACCTAAGTCTTCATAAGCCTAAAGAATTTAGAACTAGACTTAGAAGACATTTGGGATAAGATTTTTTCCAGAAAGATATTTTTAGATTTATTGGGTTGCTTCCCTTTAATTAGGCATTTCCAGGAAGCTCTGCTTTGAAGACTACATAGGCATTCACTGATTGACACAAATTTCCCATGCAGAAAGAAGTTTTTGTAATCAGTAGTCAAGTTGATAGAACATTTATCTGTATAAAACTGACATTTTCTATTGAATGCACTTTCCATCTATCAGAGCTGTGAGCTGATCCACTGATTACTATCTATACTGAGTCATCATTCTCTTTTTTTCTCCTCCTAAAATGTATTGTATTTTACACGTAGTATTTCCTGAACCAGCTAGAAGGAGAAAAAAGTTTGGAAGTATGGGGTTTAGATGAATCACTGAAGCCCTGATTTCTAGCACCCACTTCACCTATAGAAAGTCTGTCTCATACTGTTGAGAAGCACCCTCAGCTAATGTTGGTAATTGATCCAGGGTACAACAAGTTATAGTTCTGACAGGGTAAGCTGATCTAATTTCCTCTCAGCTTTGCAATTTCCTCCCTTTTCCTATCCCATTTTCTCTTGGTTGTCACACTGACAAGGCAATTCCATGGGATGTTAAAATCTGGAAAAGCAATTGACCCAAATGGCTTCAATGTGAAACTAACATTGCCTTTCAGAGCAACAGAATCTGGAAGTCTTCTCCTTCCCTGCAATATTCTTCCTTTGCTGTTAAAGACTAGTTATCTCATTTTCAAAACTTCGTTTTTTCATTTTTCTTTCCCGGAGAGAGCAGAAGTTAACTCAATTTTATCACTCTTTTTTTTTTTTTTTTCTTTTGGTATCATTCCCATAGCATTCACATATTCACGTATAAAAACATCATGAAACTGAAGGATCTTGACCACACTAATGTTCAGTAATATATATTCACATGGTAACAACTGCTATATATTCAGCTGGCAATTTCATTCAATTCACTGGGTGATTATTTGAATCTGCCCTGCATGCACACTGAATTCATTGTTCTCAGAAAGAAATTACATCCTAGGAAAGTTAATTTTAGAGGGAATTGCATGTGGCATATAGCAACACCACAAATCCTTTCCGAATGTCCATATTGCTTCAGCAAACACACATTTGCTTTATACGAGGTCACTGTGGGATACCTCCTTGTTTTTCCCCAACTATAAAGTTCAAATAGGAGAACAGTGATTCTGCTAATGAGCATACAGTAGAGAGTGTTTTGACAACCAGTGAGAAAAAATAATTAGAGCTGTTTGTTCAAATTGTGGTGTTCCTGAATTAAAGCCTGCCTTACAAACTTCTTAATTCCCACTACTGCTTTTCTTTCCGTTCAGACACTACTTGGACCAAAGAACAAATTTTCCTCTAATTTTTTCAAGCCATACCCTCATTCGTATTTCTGTTACTAGCCCTGTTCTCCATGATCTTATACCACAGGCTGCTTGTCAATATTGTTGATCATCTCTCTGATGTCTTCAGGTCATTTTATGGGGATGAGAAAAGCCCTGCCTGAGAATATTTCACTTTCTCCAGGAATGAAAAAGCAGACATAGATTTATTTATAGATTAGGATAAAAAGAATTCCCTGGTGAAATCACATTTCAGCTCAACAGTAGTTATTTTGTTTTGCCAATTGTCTGCAATGTTATTGGTTTTAATTCCAGTAAGACTGCAGAGGAACTGCCATTTTTACATTAGTCACTAAAAAGAAATGGTATGTATATTTATATAAATGCATGCTATATATAAATACATGTAATCACCACTATAAAACATAGGTGCATAATAGCATTATGAAAGTGATTTTTGTATTGATGAAAAAAGTAATAAAACAAAATGCAACCAATTTCAATTAGTTTAATTTCTGTGCTAAATTTTTTGAAACATTTTCTTTATGTATCACAGCTATGGAATCCTCCCCAAACAGCAAATAGTAACCTAATTTAATTTACTCTGCAGTTATATTAATTATAAACCTCAATTTATAGGACTGATAGCTTATGGGGCATGGTTGGTTCCATATAACCAAAGTAATATGAGACTGAATTAACAAACCTTGATAAAATGACAGCTCTGCATAAAATTGTATTAATTTGTACACAGATAACACATTGAATAACTATCAACAAAAACAGAGAATTTTATCAGAAATATGCTCACTGTATGCTACTACATATGTGTAGATTTCCCTGGATAGTCTCTTTGTAATTTTTTTTTTTAATAATAACTTGTCAAGTGAGTCTTAAAGGTATAAAGCAGTATTTCCTGCTCATTATCTTGCAAACACCTAAACAATGAAAACATCTTCACCTATTATTATCCTCCCCTTTCCAACTTCAGCATTCATGTTTTAAATTAATTCATAATAATAGGTGCTTTTTTATTTTTATGTTTTCTTTGAAATTATATTTTTAGCAGATAAGGACGTGGTAGTAGCACAAAAAAATTGTGTATTCCTCATAACAATAGCATATCCTCACTCATGACCAGATAGAAATATGCCAGGCCTAAACTCTGGTTTTTAAATCTAGGATATACTGATGTAGAATCAATAGGATCTTCTAATCATGAAATGCAAATTAATCAGGAAATTAACGTGAAATGTTAATCAATCAGTGATATTTTATGCCAATTACTTTTCAGAAAAATTCTAAAGAAGTATTTGGAATTTAAAGATCTTATAGAAAGGGAGCTGGAGTACTGGAAACTGTGTGGAGAGCAAAAAAATTCTATGTATTTTCATTTCTAGCGTGCCCGTCAATGTCATCTTAAGATCTAGTAAATGAAAGTGATTGGAAATCAGAAAGTAACTGGTGTAGTATTAAAAAGAAATGCATAATGTAATGTTATATTTGTTAGAACTATGCAAGTATAGCTGTGACAATGCAAATGAATCTATTTCAAACAATTATTCAAATGAAGAAAAAGTTGGGCAAAAACTACCCTTGGAAAGTCCACCAATCAAATGCACCATACCCCTTAGTCCTTAGACGGAAAAAATGTATATCTGTACTCTTATGTGTCACTAATTTCACACAATGCATTAAAACATCGTAGCTGCATCTTTTGTAATTGTTCTTATAATCAGTGATAGACTCTTCTATCTCACTCCAAAAATATAGATAGTACCAACAATTAAAGACTGGATTCCTTTTGTTGATTTTATCCAGGTTATTAAGACTTTGAATAAAGCTAAAGCTAATAACGAAATTATAGGATCCTCAGTTAAGGAATTCTTCTTGAAACTCCTAACTTCTAGTAAAAACAGCAGGCATTACCATACCCATAAAATGATCTGAAGACATCAGAGAGATGAGCAACAATATTGACAAGCAGTATACTGGAATCATTAAGGTTTGAAAACGCCAGTAAGATCTTCTAGTCCAGCTGTCAACCCAGCACACTAATACATACAACTAATACATACAACATACAACCCCATACAACTAAATCATGTCCCTCAATGCCACATCTACACATTTCTTGAACAGCTCCAGGGACAGCGATTCCACCTTCTCTCTTAGCAGCCCATGCCAATACCTCACACTCTTTTTGAGAAGAAATTTATCTGATATCCAACTGGAACCTCCCCTGGATCAACTTGAGGCTACTATCTCTTAAGCTATCGCTATTACTTAGGAAAGGAGGCCAAGCCTCATCTTGCTACAACTTCATTTCAGGTAGAGCTTGACATTCCAGCCATCTATGCAGTCCATATTGAATTGTAACTAAAAAAACTAATTCTAACTGCTAATGAAAAAAGTGAGATAAACCACAAAAAATTTCTTCTTTATTCCTATTTCAACTCCCCATATATTAGATTACCAGGATCGTCTGACTCTTAAACTCCTTGTCCAACTAAAAGAATATTTTGTTTCTGTGCATTCCAAGCAGTGACATGAATTTCATAGATTCAGTCTATGTACAGAAAAACTTGAGTCCGTGGCAGCAGAAGTATTATTAAATAAAGGCTTGGAAATGCAGTAGCAAAATCTGCAAACTATAAACATTATTGATTGCTCCTACACTATCCACTGTAGTATTCAGATGGCAGGGGCTACACTTCCAACTTCTCTCCCACAATAAGCTGAGTTAGTATATATATAAAATTTGGTCTTTTTTGGCCTACTTTCAATTTTTGAGCAATCTTCCTAACATGCTGACATTGGAGTTCTTGCAGCTTAGGAATGAATAGATATAGCACCGAAGACTAACGTGACATGAATTCTTTCCTGTCAACTACTTGAGTGCAAAGAATCACATTAACTTTCATATTCAACTATCATTAAAAAAAAAATATTAATCTTGAATTGCTGTAGTATTCTGATCATAAATCTAAGGAGGATTATACGATATCTTTTAAAGACAGAAATAAACATCCAGTCTAATAGAGAGTATTTCTCATTCTGTTCTCATTACTATCCTTTACACTATACCATGGTTTATAAATGGCAATAGTAATAATTTGAATTATTTCTCATTCTAAATTTTGATTTTTCAAAGCTCAGGAGGAAAATGATGGTAGTTTATTGACCTTCTATAATTTACATTCTTTTCAGACTTGCTTGAAAATTCCTATCTGCATTCTTCTCCACTAGATCAAATGTCTAATGTTTGAATATTTAGCATAATGCTTTGTTCTATTTTTTGACCTCCTACATGTTTTCAGTTAACTAGCTGAAAAGTAATTAAAAGCGTTCTTCATTTGTGCCAGCACAAACTGGATATTGTCTTCTGTATTGTTTGAAGTCTCTGCACTGAAGGAATTCCTGATATAGCACAATGAAATAATGGAATTCTTATAGTTTGGAAAAATTCTCTGGAGGTCTCAAAAGACTGTTTTTTTTCCTTATAAGGTATGTCACACGTTATGTTTCTACCAAGTTACAGTAAGGGTACTTTTCTATAAAGTGCAATATGAAATTTCTAATAATTCCAGGAATTGTTTGAGATCCAAAAGTAGATGGAATAACATCTACTTTAAAAATTAAGTAAGAATCCATTTTTTGAATTAATTCAAGCTTGTTTTTATGTGTATTTGTGTGTGTGTGTTTGAATATGCTACATTCATGCCAGTGACTATCTATAGAGAAATGGAAAGCCAAACATAGAGAGGTATAGCCTGTCCACTTACTAGTCAGTACTAAAACAATAAATTACTACCTATTGTCTGGGGTGAGGGAATAAACCCTATGTATTTTTTAAGAAGACAACCAAGATGAGATTTCCTTTTTCTAACTTCTTTAAAGAAAGACTAATATATGTATATATATATTTAAATCATGAGGAAATATTATCTTCTAAGCAAACATAGTGTAGGAAAGCAAATAAAAATGGTAGGAAATGAACAATGCCATTAATTTTGAGGATTTCACTGTGCAATAAATGTTGCTTTATTAACATTTCTTGCATGCTTTATCTTCAGATGGCAAGGCCAAGAATAACCTTTTTTTGAAAAAGCATTAAATTTATGCCAGCTGACTGTCTGAGCAATTCATCAAAACAAAACAAAACAAAACAAAAACAAACCAGACAAAAATCTATCATTTGGCAATGAAAGATGGATGTGGCACTTCCTTCAGACCAATTTACGTACTGAATAGAGGCAGCTATGGTAATACTTTCAAAAGTGAGTCACAGCAGTAGAATGTCTTTTTCTATTGAAGTTAATATTTAACCACCAACAAACAGAATAGCATATCCATCAAATAAGAAATCTTAATTCTTTAGCAACCTATCCATCTTCAATTCAATACGAAAAAAGAAATTATCACCATCATATCTTAAATTTATGTAGTAGCTTTAATCCCTGATATCTTAATATGATCAATATCTTGGCTTCAATTGATCTTCTGCATGAACTACTGGAAGTATAAAGAGTATGTGCTCTTTATACTTTATGTGTACATGTGTACACTTAATTTTCAGACTCCATCTAGTAGGAGAATCTAAGACCTTTTCTCATGCCCTCTAAAACATGAAAAACTAAACACAATTCAGGCACAGATATTAATGATTGTCCTAATGTCAAACTTCCTGATACTGTTCAGATAAATAAAACAGCATTAAAAACCTTTCCTTCTGGTGTTGATTCTTGACCACGAATTTCAAACATTACCTCCTCTACAGTGCTCAGTTTTAAGAGAGAAATGCATAACTATTCCATTGACCATCTTAAACCAGCTATATTTAAGAAAGATATAGAAAGATAATCTGAATAAAACATAAAACTTTTGATCCTGTGAGGTTCACTTCATGCAAAATGTACAGATAAAGTTACCATCTACCTACATTGCAGTTTTTGAAAGTGCAAAACAAAATTGTTTCCATGTTAATGATCTCAGAAGTGAGAACTCAGTAACTTTCAGAAAAGTAACGTACTTTCATGCTCTTGGCTCCTTTTTTGGGATCAAAAAAATCATGGGATTTTTATGAAGATAGATAGGATACAGTTCATCATTTAAAAAATACAACCTTATATTTTTTACCAATGTTGTTTTTAATTTTGCTTTTAAAGACAAACAAAATGTGCATAAATTTTTATAATAATCTCATGTGTGTTAGTATTGAATGATTGATGTAGATGTTAGGAATATTTTTTGCATCTATTTACTGCATTATCTCATGGCAAATAGAAGAATGTATTTCTACTGAACAGAATAGTACCTGAATTCTGTATTTCATAATAATTTCATAATAATTATACCACACTTGTTTCACATTTCTTGGCATATGGAGAAGGTGTATTTACATACAGGTTCTGAGTCAATAAATAGATAAACAGAATCTTACTGTTTTACAATTTCTTTCATCATTCTTTTTTCTTTTTAATATCATAGCAGTTGCAACTTCTGATCTTAAAATTTTACAAGAGATATGGGGCTGATGTGACGCAGTTATGAAACAGTTCTCTTTCAACAAACTCTTTGAAGCATAAATTGCTATATGCTGCAAAAACCCCATACTCACTACAAGTAGTTGCTTAAGCCTCACTGAATTTGTTTTGAAGGACGGGGGGTGAGGGATAAGATGTCATAGTGGACTTGACTGGACAGCTGAAATGACTTGTAGAAGAAAGATGATCTTTCATTTTTTTGCTTTTCTTAGGTATAATGACGCTTAGTTGTTCATCACAGTTGGCTAATTGAGATGAATATTACCCAGCCAAAAGTGGTAGTAAGCATTGGGAAGACCTATCTCAACCTGTTAATCACAAAGACATGTTGTAATTCTATCAGGAATTTATTAAAACAGCCTCAGATCTCCTATGTATTCTGTTGTCTTACTCTGCTTTCCCTGTGCAAGATACACTGGAGACAGAGGGTTGCTCTTTATACACTGTCTGCAGCTATCATCTGAGAATATTTTCAGTTTTTATATGACATTTCATCAGATACTAAAATACAAATGTGGAGATGAAACCTGTGTGATTTCAGAAATTCTTCATTTGACATTTGAACAGCTAATGTTCAGTGGGCTCTTTATTTCCAAACCAAGAAAAGGGATTACTATTATCCCAGAAATTTCTACAATGCAATGTTTTCCTTTTGAATGATGTGACACTCCAGTCTTGCCCTCGTTCCAGTTCTATATTTTTAAACTCTCTTAGAAAGCACATTTCAGATGTCTTTGAGGGCACAATTCAGAAAGCTTTAAAGAGCAAAATCTAGGTCACAAACCTTTCATTATATGATCCTCAGATGCTATCGTTAAATTTAAACCATCTTAGAATCTCTTCAGCTGAGATTTTTTTTCACAGTTTAATATTGTGTGTTCTAACTTCTGAGAAGTGAAATGTTCTCTTTTTTTGCAGTAATAGTAGTAGGAGGTTCTCTAGGGCAAGAGCAGGTTGAAAGTGGAAACACAATCACCCTATTGATTTCCCCTACTAAAATACAGATTTATCTTGACAATAATATATTTGATTAAAAGAGGCAAATAATTCCATGAAAAACATCAGTATAACTGTAACTAACAATACAAGAATCTTGTAGCATATATTATTATAATATAAGGTATGGTAATATTTTTATTATTAATTTATCAATATTAGGCCTTTTTCTTTAAAGAAAGACAATTAATTATAAATAAAAGATTACAAAAAAGTATAGCCAGTCATTTATTTCTCAGTTTGTTTTTTTTCTGCACACTACAACTAAGATATAAATCTCACCAACAGATATTTATAAATAAAGAAAAGCTGCATTATTTCACAAAGAGATAGATTTATGCGTCAACCACCACCAGTCAATATAAAGACCACCATCCATACTGCAAAACAGTTTTACTGTAAGGCAGAGTATAACAATATTCAAAATGTTTTGTCAAAGTACAAATCATCTGTAAGGCACAAAATGCAAACTGAGGACAAAGTCATTAGTAAGAATCTAGTTTTAGTAATTGTGTGATGGATGAAATAAAAAGAAATAATTATGCTTGTACTTGGCCTTGTTGACCCTCATTAAGTTCTCATGGGAAAAAGAAAGAAAAATAAGAAATGGGTATAGGAAATGGTAAAGGAAAATGGGAAAAGTGTGAAGGAAAAATGTTATGAGATAATTAGAATTCCATCATAAAATAAAAAAAGATCTTACAGAAAAAAATAAAAAGAAAAATAGAATGTCAAAAAAATGAAAAAAAAGCAAACAAATCACAGGAAAAAAATGAAAGAATAGAAAGTACTATTATATTTGATTTTATAAATTTTGGATTATTTTTATTTGCAACTATTAAAAAATATTAAAATGCTGAGTTCTACAGTTCCATAGAAACACCAGCAATATGAAGTACATAAGTCACTTTCACAAGTTTTGAAAAAGGAAATATATTTTATTTATTTTAAAAGTAAACATAAATTTATATAATTCACATTTAGAGTCACTACTTTTCACTTTGCCTATCCTTATTTTGTATTCGTTCTGATTCCAGATTGTATTTTGAAAAGTTAGAGTGAAAGCAAAAGCAAGAAAAAAAGTGTACTTTCCTAGATTAATGTATTGTTTTTCTTATATATAGGGGAAAAGAAAAATCACTTTCTAGTGTCAATAGTTAGAGATTTTATTTTATCTTTTACTTATATTTTAGTAGAAGATCATGATGAAGAACAGCTTATAAATTTGGACAGTTTTTACGGCATCATATTTGCTCTGTAAAAATAGCAGTGATTTCTTCTAGTTTTGAAATAATGAGGCTGTATTATGCTTAAAATAATAAGAGGTAAATTCTCCCAAGTTCACTGGAAATTAAACTTTGAAAGGTTCATCTAGGCCACTTGAATTCTACGAGAGGAATACTCGTTTGACTGAGCCAGCCTGAACAATGTTCAGCTTATCTCTGCTGCCAAGTTAGCAATTTATGTTCAGAGAGGAATTTTTCTGTGCTAGAATATATTTGAACTCCATGAAGTTAAGTTTCTAGTAGAGGAAATGACAAATTACTGCAATTGATCTAATGAGTTCCATTCTAATACATGTAGTAAGAAGTTCACTTCTTAGGTGCCCCAAGACATGATTTACTTATATTTCACATACTATGTGTATCCATGAATGTTACAACTTGTTCCCTAGCAAAAAATAAATCAATCAATTTAAAAAATCTTAGAAAGGTATTTATGCATGTCATAAGTTCTAATAGTAGTTCAAAAGAGATTTTAAAAGCATACTCTTTGGCTCGCTGTAATTATATGAAGAATTGTTTCACAAAAACATTTGAACATTTGAACAGAGGCATCTTCCTATGTTGGGGCCTGAATATCAATGTTTTTTAATGAAATAATATTCTTTTTTTTTTTTCAATTACTGCTGACAACTTATCTATAAACCCCACAGTATATTTGTAAGTCTGTTGTCATGTCTCCTCCCCTTCCTTATTCCAATATTTCTCAGTATTTTGATTCTTACTAGAAATTTGAACCAGAAAACAGATAACAAAGCAACGAGAATCAAGCTGCAAGACAGACATGATTTTATTCCCAGAACCATGTCAAGTCATAATATCTTCATGTGTTATGAGCAATGTATGGAACATTCATAATCAAAAAATGCTTTAATTCTATTGAAATTTAACTTGAACTTAGTTGGGAATTAAATCTATTCCTGCCTAATTATTTTCAATGAGATTTGCATTAATATCTTGGGAAGACCTTAACAGTTATAGTCAAAAGTCATCAAAGTCAATTTTAAGATAATTGTCATTAAATCAAAACAAATCAAAACAAATTAAATTGTAAACAAATGTAAATTGTATTACTGTGATTATTTATAAAATCTGGATTTTACAGGAAATGGCAAGTTTTTTTTTAAGCCTGACTTTAGTCTAGTGATAACCATAATAATTTACAATCTGAAGTATGTGGAACCTGTAGTCAGCAAGAAAGCTTTAGGTATACGCAAACCGGAGCCCAACAGACAGACAATTAAATCTCCACCCTATAGTTATGCAAGGTCATGATACTCATTCCAGTGAACTGGTGATCTAGGTACTAAGTGAAGCTTGTCTTGGCACTGCCATTTTGATCTAGTCTTTCCTTCTGAGTGCCTAATTTTAGACAAACTAACAAGTAGGGTGATAGCAGCCCAGTTTATAAGAATTAAACTAAGAAACAGAGCAGGTGTATTTTGTGATACACCAGAAGGACAAATTCATTTAGCGTGGGTAGAAACCTACATATAGTGCTTCACCTATGCTTTATAGAAGAAAAAGTGAACTCACAAAGATGCAAGATGCTGTGGGATGCTTTAAAGTATCCCAAATCTGGACACTATGAATCTCTAAATACAAAGTGTGCCTTACTACACTAGAAACACAACCAGCAATGTACTTATCCAGTTCTTGAGTAGGTTCTAAGATGGGTAATGAGAACCTCCAGGATATTGTTTCATGGAGATCTGCCCACTGGGTCCTGTTGTTTATATCATGTGCCCTGAATGAGAAGAGTGAAAGACTTGGCATAGTAACAACAATCTTGTCAAGAGAAAATAAGGCTATGCAACTTATTTTATGTATCTTAAGACTCTCTCATAGACACTTAGTTTCAGTTCCTGTATTACCAGTTCGTGTTATATATTCCCACATTTGCATAGTCAGTCCTGAGTCCCATAGTCAGTCCTACCACTCAAATAAATATTTTCTTCATTTCCTGTGTGTCTACATTATGCTCTCAGATACTGCTCAGTTTTGGTTCATCAGGTTAGCCTGCATAGTGTAAAGTGCTCAGTATCCAAATATAAAATTCTCCTAACTTCAAGTCTGAAGACATTTAAACAGCCTTTATGACAGCATTGGAAACTTATCCATTTATCATGTAGGATGTATATTAAAAATTTCTGTATAAAAAACTCCTTTTTAACACATATAGTATACGAATAAAATTCAGTTACCTACACACTGAGTTGATTGACTTTTTCTTATGTTATTAAAATAATTTTCATGCAGAACAGAAACGATAGTCAGAAAATATATGCTTTAGTAGTTAAAAAATGATGAAGTTATTTGACAGGATCTGGATGCTTTGCCCCTTTAATAAAGCCGTAATTCTCTGTCTTTGCTATCCATATTGTTGAAACAATTCTAGGTGCTCTTTGTGATCATTTACACTACTTTTTTCTTTTTTTTTTTTTTACAGAAACTGCCTGCAAGAAGTGCCACTTACTTTATTTGTTTAATTACTTCAATTCCAGTCAATTACCCAGTGTGCTCAATATATTCCTTAGTGTATTGCCTCTAGAATGAGATTAAAGCCTTGTAAAGCACTGGCAAAGATTGCAAAGTAATCACCCAATTTCATTGCTACAGGATAAAAAAAGAGGACAAGCTTCAGTCACTACTGTCACATACAAAAGTACTATTTCAAGACAGTGTCTTAGAAAATACAAAGCAGTAAGGAGCACAGGTAAAGCAGTGATTTTATTTTCGTGTGAATATCTTAATAAGATGTATGCATCATTTTTTTTTCACAGTCCTGGTAACCATTACATAGACTGTTCCTGTTTATAGTAGAATTGTTTTGTTGTTGTTCTATCAACCCAAAGCCACAGTCATGCAGTTTCCAGTACTTTGCTCCTGAAGATCTGCATTCATACTCTTCTGGCTATGGTCACATGTAAGTTCTTTTTATGTTGCATGCCTCCATGCTACATTCCACCTGCTCCCAGTAATCAAATATGTAGAATGAAGAGAACTTAAATTTGAAAGGAATTTGGTTTGATGATTCTTGTACTATGGGTTAACACTGAGTAGAATCAGTATTTGAAGTTGCTCTTGTGGCACCAGGCCATTCAGAACATGGTTGTCGTATTTCCTTGGTCTCCCACTCCAGGAATTACTCAACCACAGCTGTGTAACAAATTTTCCCTCCACTATATACACATAGCACTGTTGTCCTCCTGTTTACTTTCTACCCACAAACCCTGTTGGCAGCTAAATTCAGCCTTTTTTGCCCTTGATAATGGTGTCAAACTGCTGTATACTGCTTAAAAGTCGCAAGGTTCCGTGCAGGCATATCTGTACATCATGGATGAAAGCGTGTCTTAAAGGATCTTGCCCTGCTGAGTGCATGATATTTATACAGTACAGGCTGAAGTCAGAACCAGTAGATTTCTTTTCATTATAAGAACAGTAAGGGAGCAGAGAGAAAGCAAATTATTTTAAAAAATGTAAACATAATAAGCACATTGATATTTTCCCAATTTTGAGTTCTCAATTTTTTTTGTTTTAGCAGGTGAAATCAAAGAGTAATATAATAAGGTGTTTCACAAGCTGGTTTTTTTTCTTGTTTTTTTTTTTTTTTGTTTTGTTTTGTTTTGTTTTCCTTCAAATTCTCAGAGCTTTCATTAAAATATTAACTTATTTCACCAATTTTATTTGTTGTCCTACAACAATTTGTTGTTGTAGGAATGCAAATATTAGACAATATTAAAGTTCTTAACTCATATGACTGTTTTTCTAATGAGCAATTAGCACCATTAGTTAGAAGACGCACACTAGTTCTTTTGAATAACTTCCCCCTCCTCTTTCCTGAAGTTCATGTGAAGTTCAGCAGTTAGCCTCCCAGGGATGCAAAGACATAGTCACAGGAAAATGGTTAGGATGGGTATGTTCTGTTTCAAGACTTGTATCTGAGCAGAAACTCAGAAAAAATATCTGTATTTTCTTGCCACATGAAAAGGAATCACCTTCACTACAAAAGACTGTGTTGCACTGAAGGTAATAAAATCGAGGTATCAATTTACAAGGAGCAGGCAGAGATTGGTTGAAGTGGCAGGTACATTTGAATCTCTTTTCAAAGAGGAAACTTTGACAGTAAGTGACATGTAGCACAGGTATAATCAGTGTGAACAAAGAAATTTGAGCTCTATTTTTTCTTCCTAACTATTGTTAAAAACAGACTTATGCTTCCAATGAAAACTATGACAAACGTAATGTGCCTTTCTTCTGTTAGCAGTATAGATGGATTTATTGTCAAATGAATACTGATTTTACATTTGAATGTGTAGTGATGTGTAGTGACTTCCCCTTACTGACCACTCCCAGTGCAGAAAATGACAGTTAAATCTAATGGGGGGAAAAAAAAAGCAATTCAGTGGATTCACAGGTGAAGGTGAAAGTTAAAAGTTCAGCATTTTAAGACAGTTTCCTGGAGTTTATGACCATCTCTGGATTTTTAGCTGTACAAGTATATTTCTGAGTTGCTGACTCTATCTGGTTGGATGAGGCCTTTCAAGCTTCCTGTAAACAGGTTTCTTAATGTGCTTTTAATGGAAGAATGTGGAGAAAATTAACTATTGAAATTATATAAGATTTATAATATTAAAATTAAAATGATATTAGATTTAAAATAGATTTAATTCTAATGATTTATCTGCTAGAGATCACAAATCCTGAACAATTTCACATATGCAAACTGCAGATGCTAATGAAAAACTACACAAGAAATGAGTATGCCCTGGCACATTTTCCATTTTCTTGAAACAGTCACTGAATTGCCCTGTGATTGCTGTAACATCTGAGCAATGAAAGCAGCACAAATCTATATATGAACTTGATGTAAAGGAGCAAAAGAGAAATACATTGTCTTGAATGTTTTAGTGAGATAAAGGTACTCATCTGAGTGGTGAAATTTTAAAAACTCTTTGGAATGTAGAAATTTGAAAGAATACATCTTTATGGAAAGAGATGATAATCTCTTTGCACTAGTGCATTACTCCACTTAGGGGATTTTGTTGTTGTTGCTTCTTTATATAGCAATATGACATAAATATACCTGCATTACTTCAAGCATATACGTATGTGATGTTGTCAGAAATGAGAATACAGTTTCTTTACCCCCTACGCAGCTTTCTGAGAAAATCAGGGAATTTCAGGGAAGTTCAGCAAAGTCTGCCAAGATAATCAGGGGCTGCTGTACTAACCCTCTGAAGGGCAAGAAAGGGTCTTAAGACTTGTTTATTCTAGAAAAAGCTTTGGAGGGAAAGTAACTCCCACATAGATGCTATTGAGAAGATGGAAACAGAGTCTTCACAGTGGTATATAACAGGAAAATGAAAGACAGGATACAAAGACAAACCGTGTATAAGGACATACTTTTCCAATATAAGATGTTCAATGATGGAAAACATACAGCAGAGAGGTTAAGCAGTCTTAATTCTTGAAAGTCCACAACATTATATTAAATATGAGTTTTGATTTCATAGCTGATGCTATAGGCAGAGACTTGGACTAGGAATGTCCTAAGTTCTTTTCCATCCTGATTTATCCTAAGATCCTGTGATCTCTGATGAGTGTGATTTAGTTGTGGATATTTCAAATATACATTAAGAAAGAAGATATAAGAATTTTCATCTCTTAATTTTAGGAGTATTTTTGTTGTTATCAGTGCTTGAACAAACATGATTTGAAAAACAAAAGAGAATGCAAAATGGAATATTTGAGATTTCTTGTCCAAATCACTCATAATTATCATGAAAACAAGCATGTTTAGTCAAATCCTAGCATGTTTCCTTTTACCTGTCAGCCTTTTAGGACAAATATGCTAACAATCATACTTTTTGCATGCAATCTTGAGCACGTTTGATGCATTTGTATTGTAATTCAAATGTTTTCTTATTTAATTAAAAAAAAATTAAATATTAACTCTTTGATTCAGTGTTTACAGAAGTTACTTACTACTAAAAAATGTTTTCATTTTTCATACAAGTCTTATTCCATTTTTTACCATAAGATATATTTTATATATTTTATGTTTTATTGGACAAAGAAATATTATAACTGTAGACTGATCTTCAATTTGAAAGTAAATGCTGGTATTTTCATGCAGGATAGAGACTGCTCTGAAAGAATTGCCTCCTTCTTTATTATGTGGGCCCATGATATCTGAGGTAGATATTGGTGGTATGTATACCAGTACAGGTTGAAATTTCCCACCAATATTTCATTATGTTTAGTTGCTGTGTGACAGGTAGCAGCAGAGGAGCAATCTGATAAAATGACATCTGACATGGAAGTGTGTATGAAGCAAAGGTGTTACACTACATTCCTCTATGTGAAAAGAAATTGCACCCATTGACATTCATCAATGCTTGATTAATGCTTATAAACAGTGGATGTGAGCACAATGAAGCAGTAAGTGTTGGTTTTCAGTCATAGCAACAGAAACATTCTGGATGGCCATGCTCAGCTGTCACACCACAAAATAAAGAGTGCCTCAATCAGCTCATCCATGCAAATCAGAATATTATGACCAGGGAACTACATACCAACAGTAGCTTCACTGTGTTGGAAATGATTGTGACAGCACTGGAATATCACAAAAGTTAATCTAGATGGGTCCCACAAGTGCTTACACAGGAATAGAAATAACGCTACTTGCAAGTTTTTCAGGACCTACTGAACCAACATGAGGCTGAAGGTAACAGTTACCTCAATTGCATCATTACTAATGACAAGATATGGTGTCACCATGACAAGTCAGAATCAAAACCGTAGTCCATGGAGTGGTGACTGTGAATTCTCCATTGAAGGAAAAGCTCAAGACGTGGCCCTTAGTGAATAAAGTGTTGTGTACTCTTTTGAGGCATAAGAAAGGGTTGATCCTTTGGGATTTTTTGCAACTCAGACAAGTCATCAGCAACACTGACTAAATTGAAGGCTTGAACATCCAGAATCAGGCCAGAAAATAAAACATTTTTCTTTCAGAAATACGAGTCCACATAACAGTGTGAATACCCCATAACCCACCATATAGTCTGGATTTGAAGGCTTCTGATTTCCATGTTTGGGCTGATGAAAGGTGGAAAGAACGGGTAACATTTTAGCTACAAAACTGTCATAGCAGTTGTGAAACAACAGTTCACTTCTGATGACACAGATTTTTACAGTACAGTACAGTTCATTGCTGGTGAAAATGCATAGCCAATGCTGGTGATTATGTTGAAAAAAAGTGTTTCGTAGCTGAGAATTTGCTCTATCAAATAGGATTCTTGTGTTCTTTGTATCTGTCATGGTTTCCATGGAAACAAATAGGAAGCATTACTACTTTCTGAGAGACCATGTATTTACAGTTCTGAAACAGAACAAGAAAATAATTATTAAATTCCCGTATTATACTATGAAGAAAAGAATCAGATTTTCTCTTTCTGAATTTATATATCTTCCCCATGCATTCTACACAGAAAATAATATTTTATGATGAAAGACCTTTGAAAAAAAAAGTCTGATTGTTTTCAGAATAATCATCTTGACACAAGTTATGAGAAATGAGTTGAACCTTTGGGATATCTTACTGGAATGCTGTGAATGGTTTATGCTTTAAAGTGTTATCAACACTTGCAATTATGTTAGAGTATGCTTGGTTGTCTCTTTAAAATATTTAGAAATTACAGCTTTCATTCTAGGTCACTGTTTAATTCCTTGTCTTACAGTCTTCTTGTCATCAGGTTAAGATACAAATGCACTTTTGAGGGCTTAAAATCTACAAATCTGTAAAATCAAAGCAGCAATTTGAATATTAGGAGTGCAGATCTGTTCTGAATAACCTTCTAAAGTACTTTAGTCTTTACAGTAAGCTAGTATTCTGCTCTGTTATTCAAACTACACTTGACAATGTATCCCAATTATTTCTAGTAATACAAACAATTTGATGCTCGTATTACAACTTAACCATTTCAAGTTCTCTATTCTGCTCTCCTGTTCTGAATAAGGAAAGCACTATTCATAAAATATAACCTAGTAAACAATTAATAATACCAGTCTGGCAAGTGACTCTTTAATAGCTCCTATTTAGGAAGTAAAAACAAAGTGATATAATCCTGCTATTCATGACCTTTTCATGAATAGCCAATGAAGGTGATTGTAAGAGAAACTGTAACCTGATGGCTTGTGGCTACGGCTTATCGTAAGTAAATAAATATACAGTATATGTGACTCTCACATACATTCTCCTTCATGAGTTGCAACTGTAGTACATTTTTCTCTCTTTCTTAATCCTCTGTGACTTAAAAACAACAACCACATACGCAATGAACAGCAGCTCACTGTAATTGCAGGTGATGGGCATGAACAAGGTTTGTATAATGTCATTGATTCTGATATTAGGATAACAGTAACATAAAACTCCAGTGCTCACACTGTCACCCATCTGTAAGTAGACTTGAATACCAATGTTTCTATCAATAGAAATGGGAGGGGGTTTCTTAAAAATAACTAGTACAAAATATCTTCATTGAAGAATAAGCCATTTGGGAATATATTTTGCTTGGTTGCTTGGGATTTTTCCTTTCCCTGTTTATAAATCACCTTGGACAGATGTACTCTTTCCTGGGTAAAGAACTGTCTGGATGTCCGGGCCCAGAAAGTGGTGATTAATTGAGTTAAATATAGCTGGTGACTTGTCATGAATATTGTTCTGCAAGGGTACATACTGGGGCCTGTCCTTCAATATCTTTATTGATGACCCAGATGAGGGGCTTGAGTGTACCCTCAGTAAGTTTGCAGATGTCACAAAGTTGGCAGAAAGTGTCAATCTGCCTGGGGATAGGAAGGCACTACAAACTGATCTGGACAGGCTAGATCACTGGCCTGGGGCCAATGGAGTGAGGTTCAACAAGACCAAGTGCTGGGTCCTGCACTTCAGCCACAACAACCCCAGGTAACACTACTGGCTTGGGGCAGTGACTGGAAGACTGTAGAAGAAAATGACCTGGAGGTATTAGTCACTCAGGTATAACACTCAGCTGAAAATGAGCCAGCAGTGTGCCCAGATGGCCCAGATGGCCAATGGCATCCTGGTTTGTATCAGAAATACTGTTGCCAGCAGGAGCAGGGAGATGATCATCCCTATGTAATCAGTGCTGGTGAGGCCACAGCTTGAGTACTGTGTTCAGTTTTGGGTCCCTTACTGCAAGAAGGACATCAAGTCCCTGGAGCCTGTCCACAGGACAACGAAGCTGGTGAGGAGTCTGGAGCACAAGACTTATGAGAAGTGGCTGTAGGAGCAGTGATTGTGTAGCCTGCAAGAGAGGAAACGAAGGGGTGACCTTATTGCTTTCTACAAGTACCTAAAGGGAGGTAGTGATGAGGTGGGTGCCATGTAACTAGTGATAGGATTTGTGGGAATAATTTCAAGTTGCACCAAGAGAGATTCAGGTTGGACATTAGGAAATACTTCTTTTCTGAGAGAGTGATCAGGCACTCTTTAAAAGGACTAGATCACCTCCCTATGAAGACAGGCTGAGGAATCTGGGCTTGTTCAATGTGAAGAAGACAAGGCTGTGAGGAGACCTCATTGCAGCCTTCCAGTAATTAAAAGGGGATAATAAAAAAGAGGGGAATCAGCCTTTGGAAGGATAGACAGTGATAGGACAAGGGAAGATGGTTTTAAGCTCAAGGAGGGA
Source organism: Lagopus muta (assembly GCF_023343835.1). NCBI lineage: Eukaryota > Metazoa > Chordata > Aves > Galliformes > Phasianidae > Lagopus > Lagopus muta. The sequence goes on from NC_064438.1 coordinate 41,835,890, forward strand.
AGGTTTAGATTGGTTGTTGTCTCACTCCAATTTGAGTAGGAGGGAGAGGAGGTTCTTTTAATATCTGTATACCCAGTGTGAGATTAAGAAACAATGGTTCAAATGTTGGTCAGACCAGTTTATTACAAATCTTAATTAAGGAGATGGGGAAGAGGAGGACAGACATTATATGAATTGGTGTAATGGGGAAGGGAAGGAGGGTGATAGAAAAGATAGGAAATAAGCAAGGAGTCTTTATAGGAAGCAAAAGGGAGATAGTCACCACCATGGTTCCAGCGTGGTTCTTAGTTCAGTCACTGATCTTCAGTAGTGGTGGGTCATCAGGCATTGTTGTTCTGTTGACGATGACAATGATGGTGACCATGGCAATGATGGCCTCTTTTCAATGGTTGCAAAGTGTTCAAGTCAGCTCTCTTTGGAGTGACAGTCCAAGTCCAAAGTGGTTGAGTCAGCTCTCCTTGGAGTGGCAGCTTCTAACTTTGGGATCTCAGCAGAAACTCCTTTGTTTCCATCTTCTGGGCTTTGCCAGCAGGTAAGAGGGAGCAGGGATGCCCACCTGCATCCTGTTTTTCACAGGACACGATGGTATCATTCCCCAGTTTTCCCATACCAAGCTGGAGCTATTTAGGCACAGGCCAGATCTTCTGCCAGTAAACACTCTTGAGCTCTCTCTTCCAGAGGCAAGAAGCTCTGGAGGAAGGGACTTTCAAATGTCCACAAAGAGATGTCAATTGTCACATGGTAGCACCTATCACTTGCCTCCTCAATAAATCAATCAGAGTTTTATCACAAGAAATACCTCAGGAAGCAAGCTTTGAGCCAAAAAAGAAAGAAGGATTCTCACAGATGTCAAGGGGAAGTTCTTTACAGAGAGAGTGGTGAGGTACTGGAACAGTACCTGCCCAGAGAGGCTGTGGACGTGCCATCCCTGGAGGTGTTCAAGTTCAGCTTGGATGAGGCCTCTTCCTCATGAGGCCTCTTCTCACGGGCTCTTGTCCTGGTGGGGGACTTCAACCATCCGGACATCTGCTGGGAAAACCACACGGCGAGCTGCAAGAGCTCCAGAAGGCTCTTGGAATCCATTGATGATAGCTTTCTGGTTCAGGTATTGGACAGACCGACCAGAGGTGAAGCGTTGCTGGACCTGCTGCTCACCAACGCCGAGGAGATCATCAAAGGCGTCAAGGTTGGAGGCTGCCTGGGCTCCAGCGACCACGCCCTGGTTGAGTTTGTGATCTCAAGCGATGTGGGCCTGGCAAAGAGCAGGACCAGGACACTGAACTTCAGAAGAGCAGACTTCAAGCTACTCAATGGATTGCTGGCCAAGATCCCCTGGCACGCTGCCCTCAAAGACAAGGATGTTGAGGAGAGCTGGCGGCTCTTCAAAGATGCCCTCCTGGAAGCACAAGAGGTCTCCATTCCTCTGAATAAGAAAGTGGGCAGGCGAGGTAGGAAACCGGCATGGCTCAGCAAGGACCTGCTGAGAGAACTGAGGGCGAAGAAAGGGGTGTACAAGCTCTGGAAACAAGGCTGTGTCACCTGGGAAGAGTACAGGAATGCCGTCCGGACTTGCAGACGTGGGATCAGGGAAGCCAAGGCGCAGGCAGAACTGAACTTGGCAAGGGACGTGAAAAACAATAAGAAAACCTTCTACAGGTACATTGCCCAGAAGAGACAGGCCAAAACGGGCGTACCTACTTTGATAAATTTAAAAGGAGAACTGGCTTCAACAGATGAAGAGAAAGCTGAGGTGCTGAATGAGTTCTTCACCTCGGTCTTCACTGGTGGCCAGGATTCTAGTCTTTTTCACGTCCCTGAACCCTGCATCCCCAAACCTCTATGTGGGGACCAAGGAGGTAAATCCCTCCCCACTATAAGGGCAGAGCAAGTCCGAGAGTGCCTCCTTAGACTGAATGAATACAAGTCTATGGGGCCGGATGGCGTGCATCCCAGGGTCCTGAAGGAGCTGGCTGAGGTGGTTGCCGAGCCGCTCTCCATCATATTTGAGAAGTCGTGGCTGTCAGGTGAGGTCCCGGACGACAGGAGGAAGGGTCACGTCACTCCCATATACAAGAAGGGGAGCAGGGAGGACCCGGGGAACTACAGGCCGGTGAGTCTCACCTCCGTGCCTGGGAAGATCATGGAACAGATCCTCCTGGACAACATGCTCGGTCACATAAAGAATGAGCATGTGATCCGAGACAGCCAGCACGGCTTCACCAAAGGAAGGTCATGCCTAACTAATCTTGTGGCCTTCTATGATGGAGTGACGGCATTGGTGGACGAAGGGAAGGCGACCGATGTCATTTACCTGGACCTGAGCAAGGCCTTTGACATGGTCCCCCACCACATCCTCATCTCCAAATTGGAGGGAAGTGGATTTGATGGGTGGACGACCCGATGGATAAGCAATTGGTTGAAAGGCCGCAGACAGAGGGTGGTGGTCAATGGCTCTATGTCCAGGTGGAGGCCGGTAACAAGTGGTGTCCCCCAAGGGTCTGTCTTGGGACCGGTGCTCTTTAACATCTTTATTAATGACATCGATGAGGGAATTGAGTGCACCCTCAGCAAGTTTGCTGACGACACCAAGCTGAGTGGTGCGGTTGATACGGTGGAAGGAAGGGATGCCATTCAGAGGGACCTCGACAGGCTGGAGGGCTGGGCTCGGGTGAACCTGATGAGGTTCAACACGGCAAAGTGCAAGGTTTTGCATTTGGGCCGGAAGAACCCCAGGCACCTGTACAGGCTGGGAGGAGTGGTCCTTGAGAGCAGCTCGGCAGAGAAGGACCTGGGGGTCCTGATGGACGAGAGACTGAATATGAGCCAGCAGTGCGCTCTGGCAGCTCAAAAGGCAAATGGGATCCTGGGCTCCATCAGGAGAGGGGTGGCCAGCAGGGACAGGGAGGTGATTGTCCCTCTCTACTCGGCTCTTGTGAGGCCCCATCTGGAGTACTGTGTCCAGGTGTGGAGCCCTCAGTACAAGAAAGACATTGAGATTTTGGAAAGGGTCCAGAGGAGGGCGACTAAGATGATCAGGGGACTGGAGCACCTCCCCTATGAGGACAGGCTGAGGGAGTTGGGCTTGTTCAGCCTGGAGAAGAGAAGGCTGCGGGGTGACCTCATTGCAGCCTATCCTGAATACCTGAAGGGAACCTACACCCAGGAGGGGAGTAAACTCTTCAAAAGGGCTGACAACAGCAGGACTAGGGGAAATGGTTTTAAGTTGAAGGAGGGAAGATTTAGGTTGGATGTTAGGGGGAAGTTCTTTACTAGGAGAGTGGTTAGGCCCTGGAACGGGCTGCCCAGGGAGGTTGTGGATGCCCCGTCCTTGGACGTGTTTAAGGCCAGGTTGGACGGGGTCCTGGGCAACCTGATCTAAATGTGTATGTTTGGTGGCCCTGCTAGGCAGGGGGGTTGGAACTACATGATCCTTGGGGTCCCTTCCAACCCGGGTGATTCTGTGATTCTGTGATTCTGAGGCCTGGGGCTACCTGGTCTAGTACCAGATCTGGAGGTTGGTGGCTCTGCCTATGGAAGGGGAATTGGAACTTGATCCTTGGGGTCCCTTCCAACCTAAATTATTCTATGATTCTCTGATTCTATGATTCTGGAATGGGCTGCCCAAGGAGGCGGTGGAGTCTCCTACCTTGGAGGTGTTCAAGAAACATTTAGATGTAGTACTGAGGGATATGGTCTAGTGTGAAATACTGGTAATAGGCAGATGGTTGGACTTAATGATTATAGAGGTCTTTTCCAACTATGGTGATTCTATGATTCTATTTAAAATTTCCTTTATGTAGTCCTGATTTTAAACAGGCTTTCCTATGATAAAAGCTATCATAGGTTGAATGCACAGAGAAAACTTTTTAAGTCTCCTAAATGAGAGAACAAGCTATAAAATTAATTATTCCATCATTATTTCCTCACTCTTTAAGTCTTCATTTGTTTGGAGATATAAAAAAAATGCAGATGCTTTACTTACAGGAAAGAGGTTCGAACAAATGTTTAAAGACCAAAGAGCAACCGGGCATGGAATGCATACCATCCACTTTCTTCCAACCTCTGTGTTTACACAGCTAGTTTTTCCTGTGTAACTGACTTATTCACTAGGAAAATGATGTGTTATATTTATCTGCCAATAAAGTTTATCCATCTATCTACCTGTCTATCTGACTGTATCTGAAAGAAGGGCTTAAAAGTATGAGAGTTTTCTGAATAATTTTAAGCATATAGAAACTTAGTAGAAATGTCGCTATATTTTTATTATTATATATGCTACTTTTATTGTACTTGTCAAAAAAACCTAGAATAAATCTTTGCAAATATTTTATGAAATAAAAAAGAAAATATATATAACTTTAAAACAACATTGAAATTTTAAAATATAAATTCTTAACCAATATTTCTAAACACTTTCTTGCAACTCTTGTTGCTAGAAGGCACACACAGAGAAAGTTGGATTTGTTGTATTGTATTCTAGACTGAATATGTAAGTATTAAAGTCTGAATGACAGGACTAGATATTTTTATTTCTTTGTAATTATTCTAGTTTAAAGTTTGATAGTTGGTTTATTTAAAAGACAAAAGCCACATACCTAAATTAGTTTAATTCAGCATGTGTTATGGAATTTTTTGTGTCTAGCTAAGAAATACAATTAAAAAATAAATTAATAAAAAATATAGAGATACTAGACTGCTTAATTCACATCCAACTTACTTGTGTTACTCACAGGAATGCATGCAGGTTCAATGTATCCTTTTGGTTTTAATAGTATTTAATGCTATAGGAATAAATATGTTGTATTTTCAACATAGTTCATTAGGTAGTTAAAAAATAAAATAAAACAAAAATTTCCGGGAATCACAGAAATATTTTTCTTCTCTTATTATTTGAAAATTATAGTGGCTCTTTTCTGAACACGATTAGATCTTAAAGCATAGGACTGAAAGGATGAAATTATTTCAAAGCTAAATACTTCATTTTGAAACCTGTGGATGCTGTACTACGTCATGCTTCTTCATGCTATATTTAACTGAAAGTGTACTTGGAGACACGGTATCAAATCTTGATCCTCATGGTAATCAGGCTTATACGCAGCCTTACATAACACTTCTGAATGTTGCTGTGACATTTTCCAGTTGTACACTTATTTCATTTCTGCACTTTCCCAATTTTATCAAATTGTATTTTAAACTTATTAGAGTAAAATATAAAGAAAAAATAAAAGTATGATGGTACTTAATTCTTATATTTCCCTCTGTATTGACTTACTGCCTGCCTATTAGCTAGAGTTAAGTTCTTTACTTCTACCTTCATGTTAACAGTGGTTTGCAAGTACCTAATGATGGGAACGTGAAAGTGTTATACTAGCAGTCTTTGAAAATCTCCTCCTCTCTCTAGCTGGGGGAAATTCATATGTAACAGTATATTTCATTTTCTATCTCATTATATTAATATATTTTTAAAATTACATACCTTGTTAATAATGGCTCCAAAGGAAGTCCCTTTCTTTATTAACATAGTATTGCAGCTGGATGAGACCAAAAATAATTTGAAGCTAACCCCCGAAAGAGAACAAACAAGTGAAGACCAGATTGACATACAGAATGATTACAAGGCAGACACTGTAGGCAGCGGTATAGCCTCAGTAGCAAAGATATTAGCATTGATTAATAATTTATTCATTACCCAGACAGATTTCAGAGCTTGAATTTGAACTGTGCTTCTATAACTACTACTCAACATATTATTCTGTGTATGTCTGAAGTAGAGTTTGGTGACTTCAGGAAAGAGAAGTAACTTAGCTACAATATAAAACAACATTTTTATACTCATATCTATATAGTCATTTTGAAATGTCAAGGACATACGGGTTTTGATTCAACTGCTAGCATTAGTGAAAACAGATTATTTTGAAGACCCCAAGGTAGATAGTGGGGCATAAGAGTATACATAAATTGATAAATAAAGAAAAACAGTCAGAGAAGAGCTTCAAAAAGTTACATCATTCATTATTTCAGATTTGACACTTATAAGAATGCCAAGATTTAAATATATGATAATCTATCTGATGCTTATGGCAGTCTACAAGAAGTTGTTCTCTGAAAATAATGTTGATAACACAAATTATGTCTCAGATATGCAAATTTCTTTAAGTAGGTCTCAAATCATGTTTCCTTTCTGATCATTTTAATGTTCATGTAAACATCCTAAAAATATATCCTAGATGTTTAGATTAAAAATTTTTTCATAGAAACATAGAATGGCCTGGGTTGAAAAGCACCACAATGATCATCTAGTTTCAACCCCCTTCCCATTGGCAGACTTGCCAACCACTAGACCAGTCTGCCCCAGAGACATATCCAGCCTCGTCTTGGATGCCTCATGAGGTGGGGCATCCACAACCTCTCTGGGCAACCTGTCACCATGTCACCACCCTCTGAGTGAAAAACTTCCTCCTAATATCTAATTTAAATCTCCCCCTGTCTTAGTTTAAAACTGTTCCCCCTTGTCCTATCACTATCAACCCATGTAAACATTCATTCCCCCTCCTGTTTATATGCTCCCTTCAAATATTGGAAGGCCACAATGAGGTCTCCCTGGAGCTTTCTCTTCTCCAAGCTAAATAAGCCCAGTTGCCTCAGTCTTTCTTCATAGGAGAGATGCTCCAGCCCTCTGATCATCTTAGTGGTTTAATTAATTTATTCTTGTTAATCAGGAAGGAAAAAGAGAAAGACAATGGACATAAGGGAGCATACTATTGTGCTCCAGAGAGAGGTAAGAACAAATTTTTATCATGTGTCATGGAATCATGAGGTCCTTAGGTGGGAAGGGAACTCAAAGATCATCTAGTTCCAAACCCCCTGCTGTAGTCAGGATTGCCACCATGTTGGTCAGGCACAATTATGAATGCCCTTGTGGAGCTGTGCTTCACCTTCTCATCTTTCATATACCTTAACATATCTTCCAGGAGGATATATTCCATGATCTTCCCATGTACAGAGGTGAGGTTCACTGGGCTGTACTTTCCCAGGTCTTCCTTTCTCTCTTGAAAATCAAAGTGATGTTTCCTTTTTCCAGTTACCAGGGACTTCTCCTGACATCTATGACTTTTCAAATATGGTGGACTGTGGCTTGGTAAGCACACTGGCCAATTCATCTGATAAGATACAAATGAAAAATATCATCAGAAGAGATCGTGGCCAGTTTCAAGGTATTGAAATATAATTTCCTCTAGCATTGTTATACGTTCACATTAGCAAGGTTAAAAGATCCTGTGTTAGCATTTCTTTTATATTTTCTTTGCTACTTCACTACCACACCACCCAAAGTTTGGAAAAGAGTCCCAGGAAAAATTATGCTTCTACTAGTTACAAAGCTAGACACGACTTTGTGACATTGAGTTGAATATGATTTTTCTCATAAGCATTAAAGAAGTTTAGGACTTCACTCTATCTTTGAAAACTAGCATCTTTCATGAAGGAAAATTTAACTACACCTGTATAACTATATCCCAAATATAACCATGGACCTCTTATTTAGTTCCAACCACTATGAGATTTCTCACAATAGAAATGTCTTGAATATATAGAAAGTCATAAAAATATTGAGGCAGCTGGTAATTAAGTGAATAGAAGTAATGTAAACAATAAGCTTGCACTAGGTACCATTACTCAATTTCTGTTTTTTTAAATTTTTGTCCTATATCTGCAGAGGAGTGAAGCTACCTCACAGAGATCAATTGATTTATGTCTTACCCATCTCTCATTAAAACACTGGACAATTACTTACATCTGTCTCACAGCAAACTACGGCCATCTTCCTAAATCTTCTAAAATCACTGGCCTTGAACTAATACAAATAGATGTCTCAAAGACCAAAATATTGTTATCCTGAAAAAAAGAACTGAAAGGCAGAACTCACAAATTAGAAATGATTCTATATATCATATCTGTAGGGTACATTTTGATTTAGATTAGTGGAGATACTTTGGCGTTGGGAAGTGAATTTTAACACATGGAGAACAGCTTACCTACATACAGCCCTAGAAATTTCCAATATTTCTAGAAATAACTCTATCTTCAGCCTCATACACACAGCAGTAGATCTAGAACTACTTCAGATTTACAGTCTACAAGGAAAAATATGATTTGATTACTTTTTTCTTCATTACATATTCTGGTACTTTGGCAGTACAATGGATCAGAGAACTAATAAATCTATAGGCAAAGGAGATAAAAAGTTATCTGCTTTCATCCAAATTGGGTAGAAAATGTTATTCAATAATCACATTTGCAGAGGAAAAGAGAACAGATGCAGAAGAGATATTTCTTATCTTTGTTGCTCCAAAAGTTACAGTGGTAACAATGCCATTTATACATTTATTTATCCCCAATACTTACAACTCTAACTTTCCAGCTGTTCAGGCATGTGGGCATTTGTTACAGTAATGGAAGTCTATTGTCACTTAGATGTAAGACACACATTTCTTTTTTATTCGTTTTCTGGCTAACAGCCCAAATCCATGCAGCAGGTGCAGTCTTGGGAATGTCACCATCTAATAAAAATACCTCAACACAGAGCCAATAAAAACTCTTTTGCATAGACTTTTTTTTGCCTAACAGACTGAATTCAAAATGAGACAATGTCTACACTATCTAAGGAGGATGAAAATGTAAGCTTTATTATTAAATGGATATAAATTTTTTCTCCCCTGCTTAGGCAATGCACTCGGATATCAGGTGACAAAAGCTGTGCAGGATTTGTACATACCTTTCTCTCTCTCTCTCTGTCAGAAAAACAGCCAGGGAGATGGGGTGTCCTAACATTGTGTGTTGACTTCATTATTTCTTGGCAAGATCCATGACTCTGCTAAAGACTTGATAAAAGATTTAATTAAAGTACAATTAAAGCAGGAGAAATCAACAATTGTTGGGTAAAGATATACAGATTAGTTTTATCTATAAGATCTGTACATATGCAAATCTCAAAACTTGTTTTTGCTGGGATGCTGCTTTTGTTTATTAGTGTTTTAATTCAGAACAATTCCACACAGATCTAGTCTGAGATTTATGATTTAAACACCCAGTACTTCATGAATCCCATATACACAAAGGTAATTAGGAGTTCAAGCAAAGAACAGATTTCAACTTTCAGCAATATTTTAGAGTCCCTGTAAGTGGGAAAAAGCATCATTAGACATCACAGTGAAAGCTAAATTGCAGACAGAGCAGTATTTTAAGTTGGATACAGAGACAGTGGCAGAACATGCTTAACGATAGTTTACTTCAGCTGTAGCTTTTATTCTAATTGATATTTTTATTTTTCCTAAGATGTTTATAGCAAGGTTCAGAGATGGAATATGTTTAAGGAGTTAAGATAAATACATCTGTTTTTTCCTTTAAAATTTTTCTATCCATCTCTCACAAAATCTTTCATCACTCAATCATGACTACAATCTGTTTTCTGTTCTGGCTGTGCAAGATTTATAAAGAATGTCAACAGGTCAAAAATGTTGATTTTTAGTGCACAAAGATAGGTATTTAGCTCAGCACTTAACAAGAAATATGTTTAACAATGTAGTAGACCACATTCGAGTATACGAAGTTAGTTTGAGAATTTGTAACAGAATGTGTCTGTGCCCAATATAATTAAAATGGTTTTCTCTGTGAAATCATCACTTAGCTTTTGAATTGCATATTCAGATTTTATTTTATGATTATTTTACAATTTACCACTGTCAAAACACGTTAAGAGCAATATTTCAGAATGCTGATAAAGATGATCATAGCCATTATAAAGATGCTGATACTACAATAGAGTGAACTAGGGAAACACTCTTGTTCAAGACAGAAATCTAAACAGGAATATGTAGATTATGGAATTCAGCAGGACATAAGATAAAAACCTACTTTTCCCTGAATGAAAGCAATTAATTTTCCTGAGATTTCCAAAGTTTGGGTCAATCAAATACTGTGTGTTAATGAACCATTTTTCTAACTCTTGGACAGTACTGCCTCTAACAACAGTCTGGTGATCTTGCGTACACTGGGTTCAGCAGGGTGATAAAAATAACTACTGCAGGGCATGACAGCAAAGATTGGTAGTCTTCAATTAAAATATTAACAGTTCTTGAAAGTTATAATTTACTGGCCATGGCCTCAAGTATTAATCTTGAAAACAATTACATTTAAGATCACCTTGAGTAAAAAGCTATGCCAGCAGTAAGCAACTATGTTTTTACCAAGAAATTAAGAGCTGTTAGTTTTTTGTCTACAACTGCTGATCAGTTCTGCTTTTCTTTGAAGACTATGTTTTCACTGCCATACACTTCTGAAGTTTACAGTGCATTCTGACACACAGGATGCATCTGGGGGCAGTAGTTTATTCCTTTTTTCTTGACAGAAACAAGCAGTTAAAGAAAAGAAACATAGGTAAAATCTGAAGAAGAAGTAGAAATTGCTCAGGCACTTAGCAATTTTTTCTTCTTTTTCTCACTCTATGCTGTTTCTTTTCATCTTTACTTATCCAACACGGAGGTTTTTCTGTGCTACATTTAATTAATAGAAATAATCTAGTGACGAAAAGGATGCCTAAAGAAAAAGATTTACTTTCCAGCAAGAACTTTGCATTACAAGTAGCTGAAAAATAATTTCCAGTTCTGGTTTCAGTTCTAGAACCTTTCTACTTGAGAAAAACTTGTCTGCATATGCTAAAAATAGAATTGTTATCCCAGATTTGTATATAAACGAAATCTATATTATTAAATTATTTTTTTTATACTAAGTGTTTAGAAACTTCAGTAAGAAATCAGAATCACTAACAACAGTTTTAGTTCTGTATATTCATGAAACAAATTTACTCCATATAGTAACTAATTTTTAAAACATCAAGTAAAGATTTATTAGAAAGAAGTACAAGAATCAGATAAAATGACTCCTTCTCTAGTACAGCTGCATGGTTCTTGCTATAATCTCCTTCCATTTTATTAAAACACATATTCAATATTGTTCTTACATTGTATTGCAAATAACTATATCCATCAAATTAATTTAATTCTAGCCTCTGCTTATACAAGTAGACTGATTCAAGATCCAAAATCATGAACTTGCCAAGTGAAGCAGATGGACGGTGTTGTTCATAACTTCCTAGGCAAATAAGATCTTAATGATGCTTTTACTACAAATATTAATGCAAAAAATATATTTATACACTAAATATAAAACCGTCTGAGAATTTCATAAATCACAATGTGCTGTTGCATCTCTCCTGTGAGACGGGAAATTGTCATTTTCCATTTTCACAAATAAAATGATAAATAAAAGAAGCTTAGCAATTCCTGACCAAATCAAATTCCTTTAGGACTGAACCAACTTTCCTATCTGCAGTTACCATATAGTTAGATCACAGTCAGAATCAATAAGCTAATATTTGCATGGGTTATAGCTGGTAATTATTTTGCAGTTGACAAATGGACATTCAAATCTTTCTGAAGGGAAGATTTTCCATATATTTTGAATTGGCATAGATTAGATGATAATCTAATGCTTTTCTAGAGAAAACTGAAACCAAATTGTAAAATGTACAGAACAGCTGTGATCATTTAGTTTGCAAGTTTGGTTCTCCTTCCCTAATTCCCAGATTTGTTGTGTAAAAACAAAATAATTATCCACTAGCAGTTTAGAAACATATCCATCCAATAGACTTTTTCTATTTCATTTGGGGAATCTTTTGTGTTTGCGGAATTTTGCAAGATACTGCTAAGAGGTAGGACTGTAGTCGTACAAGACTATTTTTTGATCTGTAATTTAACCAAATTTCATGCAGATGAAGAAGAGCTGTTGTATCTGAGAGACCTCCCTGGGCTGTACTATGAGCATGAGGAAAGACCTGCTACACAGAAACTTATGTTACATCAAGGCAGCAAAGGATGTCTCGATCCTAGTCAGATGGCAGCAGAACTCCTGACTGAAGCATGTTATCTGATCACTTTGAAAAATTAAAAAAATAAATGCTCAACACACTAGGCATAGAAAAGCTCTGAAGGATTCTATAGAACTGTAAATATTTTGCATAAAATAAAGTGAGAGTAGAATTAGACTTGCTTATTTATATTCATTTATGTATGTACTGCTCCCAGATTTCTTTCAACTATGTATTATGGTTTCATTAAACACCATGTATGTGAATTAATGAAAAGACACTCCCAAGCCATTGGAATGTGAGGCAATTCACTACCATGAATTACCCTACTCATTTCAATATGAAAAAAATGTATCCTTACCAAGTAAGAGAAAATAGAAAGTGTTCATGACAAACAGAATCTAGGCCTTTCCTTATGTCTGATCTTCTGTCTCTGGCTAGCTGGAATAATAGTTAAGTATAACAGAGTTTATTTCTAAAAGTAACTGAAGATAGTAAGGTAAAAATCTTTAGAAAATAGTCTCTTTCATAGTCTACTACTGAAATAATATTTAGGATATAATGGCTACAAATTTCCCGTTAGATCTCAGAAATGGACTACTGAAGAGAAAAAAAGAAGTCTATATTTTTGTTCTTACTCTTTATCCCGTTATCTGAAAAAGACAGGGTAATGTTCAGAAAGTTTTACATTTGAGAATGTGACTACAACTACTTAGGCATATTCCCTGAGTTATGGAAGAGTCATTGGAGAGTAACAAGAGTTATTGACTATTGACCAAGACGGAAGAAAAAAACCTCCATAAGCTCATACTAGTTCCATGTACAATCAAATCCTTTGTATTTTATACCTGAAATGTTCAGTGAATTGTTATTGTTGCAATAACAACAGGTTTGGAGGAATTGTTACAATTATTATAATGCTGCATGATCTCAACCAGCTGTGTTTAAAATGAATGAAACCAAAATTGTACTCTGATTTATTTTAATAAATGAATCACATTAATAAGATCCCTTCCCTTTCTCTTTCTTTTGCTTTCCTATTCCTCATTTTAATGTATTAATATTAATTAATATTAATTTCAGTAATTTGTTTTATTCAGGAAGAAACTAATAGCTAAAGCATGGACCCTCTGAGGATGAATTTTCTTGGAACAGAAGCTTTCATGTGAGGATGAAAGGAAAACAAAAGCTAATTTAGGCATAAAATGATTTAGGCAGAAAAAAAACATACATTTGAACATCATAGTCAATATTTAGCACTATATTCAGAGAGAACAATAATAAAGCCATCACCACTATAGCTTGCATAAGTTAGCTTACACTTAAAAGCTCAAGTATTGCATAATATAATCAACATGACAAAATTTAACTGACTGGTTTCAATTTTAATGGAAATGGAGAAACTTCTAAAAGTGAGAAATGCTGAAAGAAAATTCCATGGCTTTTATCATTTTTTCACATTTCTGTATTTATATTTACACATAGGTTATACGGAAATGAGTAAACCCCATGCACTAACATGTAAAGAGACATCCTTCCCAAACTGTCATTCCACAAACTAAAAACTGTGACTGGACAGTCACAAGTCCATGGGACCGGATGGGCTTCATCCTAGGGTGCTGAGGTAGTTGGCGGGGTGATCGCTAAGCCGCCCTCGGCTATCTACCAGTGCTCCTGGTTGACTGGAGAGATTCCAGAGGATTGGAGGCTTGCTGATGTGACTCCCATCTACAAGAAGGGCCGTAAGGAGGATCCGGGGAACTATAGGCCTGTCAGCCTGACATCAGTGCCGGGGAAGGTCATGGAACAAATCCTCCTGGGAGAGATCACACAGCTTGTCCACGGGATCAGGCCCAGCCAGCATGGGTTCATGAAAGGCAGGTCGTGTTTGACCAACCTCATCTCCTTCTATGACTGGGTGACCAAACTGGTAGATGAGGGAAAGGCAGTTGATGTAGTCTACCTAGACTTCAGCAAAGCCTTTGACATGGTCTCACACAGTATCCTTCTGCGGAAACTGGCTGCCCATGGCTTGGACAGTTTTACACTCCATTGAATAAGGAACTGGCTGGAGGGACGTGCTCAACGGGTGGTGGTCAATGGAGTGAAGTCCAGCTGGAGACCTGTTACAAGTGGTGTCCCCCAGGGGTCGGTACTGGGGCCCATCCTGTTTAATATCTTCATTGATGACTTAGATGAAGGGATTGAGTGTACCCTGAGTAAGTTTGCAGATGACACCAAGTTGGGAGGATGTGTCGATCTGCCTGAGGGCAGGGAGGCCCTGCAGAGGGATCTAGGTAAGCTGGATCACTGGGCTGAGATGAATGGGATGAGGTTTAACAAGGCCAAGTGTCGGGTTCTGCACTTTGGCCACAACAACCCCAGGCAGCGTTACAGGCTTGGGGATGAGTGGTTGGATTATTGTGAAGAGGAAAGGGACCTGGGGGTGTTGGTTGATGCTCGGCTGAACATGAGCCGACAGTGTGCCCAGGTGGCCAAGAGGGCCAACGGCATCCTGGCATGCATTAGAAATAGTGTGGCCAGCAGGAGCAGGGAGGTGATCATCTCCCTGTACTCAGCACTGGTGAGGCCACACCTCGAGTACTGTGTTCAGTTTTGGGCCCCTCACTATAAGGAAGACATTGAGGCCCTGGAACGTGTCCAGAGAAGGGCAACGAAACTGGTGAGGGGTCTGGAGCACAAGTCTTATGAGGAGCGGCTGAAGGAGCTGGGATTGTTCAGTCTGGAGAAGAGGAGGCTCAGGGGAGACCTCATTGCACTCTACAACTTCCTGAAGGGAGGTTGTGGTGCAAAAGGGTCTGGCCTCTTCTCCCAGGCAAATAGTAGGACCCGAGGAAATGGCAAGAAGTTATACCAGAGGAGGTTTAGGTTGGATATTAGGAGAAACTTTTTCTCTCAGAGGGTAGTCAGGCACTGGAATGGCCTGCCCAGGGAGGTGGTGGAGTAGCCATCCCTGGCAGTGTTCAAGAGGCGCCTGGATGAGGAGCTACGAGAGATGGTTTAGTAGCTTGTGGCACTGATAGGAATGAGAGGGTGGTTGGACTAGATGATCTTGCAGGTCGTTTCCAAACTTGTGATTCTGTGATTCTGTGATTCTGTGTGATTCTGTGAAAATGAGTTTGTCTTAATTGAAAAAGTAATTTTTTACTTCCTAATATCTCTATGAAATTTACATTTTTATATGCTTTACAGATAGACAAGCAAGTACAGAAATGAACTTTCTGTCATGCAAAATCAGATGCCACTGTGACTTCTATATTCTTATACCAGTGATGTACGTTATATATGTTGCTGGAAGAGAAAGAATTCATGACAGTTCCTATGAATATTTACTTTTGTAAAAATTAATAGCTTAAAACAACTAAAAAATAAAAAAAATAAAAATAAAAATAAAAAAGAAGGAAAGAAGGAGTTATTGGGTAATTATCTGCCAGCTGAGGTTTTATTGGTATTTTGAATTTGAAACACACTGGTGCAGACTCTCAGCTGTGGCTGAAGAAAACAGCAAAGTGAGACTCGTAGCCATCTGAACCTGTTGTTTTATGCAAAATCTATCCCTCAGAAACCAGTGTATCTCTTCTTATGAGATACATCCTCAACCTGAACACTCAATTTGAACACCCATTATCTACAGAAAAAAAATGTATGTTCAAATTTTTCTGTTTGTTGAGGTAGTTTGTCAGTTCAAACAGAAATTCCATGCACAAACAACATCTGATTGCTGCAGTCTAAGTTCACTTTTTACTCTACAAAGAAGGTAGTCATGTTTTTTGTTTTTGATAGTCCAAGGCTCAGGGGAGCAAGTCAGTACATAGCTGCACCCAATTTTCCTCTACGAGAGAAGATGCAGAACATTTTTCATTATTCAGATAAGCCATGATTGAAAAAAGAAATCTATGCACCACTACTAATTTATGTCAAATTATATCCTGAAATCTATCATATACACATCTGCCAAATTTTATTAAAGCTCTCTACACAAAAATTGAGAAACTTTCAGTCATTCTCTTCCAAAGAAAAACGTTTAATTTCATTCTAAATACTCACACATTCCCTGGAATGAAAAGAGAAACATCAGAGTCACAAATACTTGTCCTAAAGTTCATCTTGTGCTTCTATAATCCTTATAACACAAATACAAATGATCTAATACAAAGTAGAAGAAAATAAAAATAAAAAGTCTGAGAAATATTTCACCCTAAGAGTAGATGGCAAGAGGATTAGTAAACATTTTTGAAAGTGTGAGCAGTGCATTTTTCAAGACCTCAAAGCTAAGTGAAGGTACAAACCTATGGTCTCATTTAATCTCTGTGACAGGTCTACTACTAGGTCCTCCTCTTTGTAATGGGATGTGGAAGTGGACTACTAACAATGTCTTTTTTGTTGCTTTTTTTGGGGGGGAGGGGGGGGGATGGCATTGGTCATTACATCAGAAAATTCAGTTTTTGAAAACTAGAATCTAGGCTTAGAGATGTTCTGGCTATCTGATACAAAAATTTAAGCAGCTATAATTTACTCTGTTGTTTTAAATATGATGAAAAATTATGACGCATTAATTTTGAATGAGCGGGCTCTATGCCAAGTAATGTACCAGTTGTGCTGCTGCTGCTGGCATAATTCCTGCAGAAAAACTCCATAATATGTATTCTGCCTAATTTCACAGGAATAGAAATGTCTGGAGAAATTTTTTTTATTTTTCTGTGGATTTACAGATGGTGAAACAAAGCCTAAGTACAGATCATAGAAACATAGAATGGCCTGGGTTGAAAAGCACCACAATGATCATCTAGTTTCAACCCCCTTCCCATTGGCAGACTTGCCAACCACTAGACCAGTCTCCCCAGAGACATATCCAGCCTTGTCTTGGATGCCTCATGAGGTGGGGCATCCACAACCTCTCTGGGCAACCTGTCACCATGTCACCACCCTCTGAGTGAAAAACTTCCTCCTAATATCTAATTTAAATCTCCCCCTGTCTTAGTTTAAAACTGTTCCCCCTTGTCCTATCACTATCAACCCGTGTAAACATTCATTCCCCCTCCTGTTTATATGCTCCCTTCAAATATTGGAAGGCCACAATGAGGTCTCCCTGGAGCTTTCTCTTCTCCAAGCTAAATAAGCCCAGTTGCCTCAGTCTTCAGCCCTCTGATCATCTCAGTGGCTTGTCCTGTTTCTTGTGCTGGGGTCCGAGGACTGGATGCAGTACTCCAGATGAGGAGTCATAGAAGGCTACCAGATTGGTCAGGAAAGATCTTCCCTAAGTGAAGCCATGCTGGCTGTCTCGGATCACCTCTTCATCTCATATGTGCCTTAACATGGTAACCAGGAGGATATGCTCCATGATCTTCCCAGGCACAGAGTTGAGGCTCACTGGCCTGTAGTTCCCTGGAGCGTTCTTTCTCCCTTTCTTAAAAATAGGAGTAATGTTTCCCTTTTTCCAGTCACTGGAGATTTCATCCATCAGCCATGATTTTTCAAATATGATGGTGAGCAGCTCAGCAACCACATCAGCTATCTCTCTCAGAACAGTGAGATGAACATCATCCAGCCCCATGGACTTATATATTCAGTTTCATGAGGAGGTCTCGGACTTGTTCCACTGTTACAGTGGGTCAGAATCCTCTCCTCTCACCACCACCTAGCGGTTCAAGGTCTTGACAAACATGGGGAGCCTGACCACCCATGAAGACTAAGGCAGAGAACTCCTTGAGCACCTCAGCTTTTTCTATATTTGAGAAAGCCAGCTCTCTGTCCTTGCTTATTAAAGGGGGAACATTGTCCTTGGTCTGTTTCTTCCTGCCTATGTACTTGTAGAATCCCTTCTTGTTATTTTTCAGATCCCTTGCAATGTTCAGCTCCATCTGCACCTTGGCTTTCCTGATCTTATCTTTACACGTGTGGACAACGTCCCTGTATTCTTCCCAGGCAACAAAATCCTGTACATTTCTCTCTATTCCCTCAGGGAAGCTCAAGCTGCAGGTCCTTGCTCAGCCATGCAGTCACCCACCTCCTCTGCTCAATTTCTTCTGCTGGATCTTCATTCCCATTACTCTGATTTGTTTAAAATGCCCTAATAGAATATAAGGATTCTTTTATTTTTATATGAAAGTTTTTAAAATATATTTTAACTTCATCCAATGAAGTTAAATTGGAATTTTAACTTCATCCAATACATTCTTTTAATTTGATTTTTGGACATGGATATTATACTAAATAAAAAACATAATTGTGCTAAAACATAAGATAAATGTATATAGACTTCTGAGATGTCCAGGTGATCTTTAAGGATTAAAACATCCAGCTAGCATCATATTTCATTAGTTATTTCATTAACTCTTAATAAATCCTCTTTTACATAAAAAAACTATAAAAATGTAAAAAAAAAAACGATCTGAAACAAAAAAAAATAATTACACTAAAAATGTAAATTGCCTATTTCATTCAGAGCATTATCTGAAGGTGCTTTTCCTTTTTTATAGTATACTACAGTTTTCAGATTAATTTATAGTTAATATAAACCAAACCATCTCCAAAAAGTGAGATATAATGATACATGTTTGCATTGGCATTGTAGTTCCAATTAGAGATGATGAAATCCATTTCACAGAGCATGATTTTGAACAAATACAATTTGGAAGCAGTTACGTTAGTACTGAGAAGGTGCAAAACATGGGGAAGAGAGAATCAGATCTTCCCCTGTGTGATCACGACACAAGTTACAGTAAACTTTATATCCTTGTAAATTAAATAGTCTTGGGGTCTCTGAGCTCAGACCACATATGATTTGCAATATTTGGCAAAGCTCTGCTCCGGAAATGCCTGCAAAATGAGCTAGCATTTCACGAGGTTCTTGCCTTTCCAAAGAAAAAAAGCAAGGAAAACCAAGACCTAACTTTCTGCTCTTTCACAGATATATAAATTAGAAGAAATATCATTTAAGTCATGTTAATTTCTAGTTATATCTGTCACTCTCTGAGATAATCACCTATATGTATTCAATTATGGTTTCAGGGAGCTTCATGCTGTAGAAGAATGCTAATTTTGTTTGAAATATGAAACATGTTCCAACCTGCTTGCATTTTTGCAAGATTGCTTAATGTTTTTCAGAAAAGTTGAAAGTGTTAATTTCAGTATCCTGGCCAAATTCCACTTCATGTAGTTATGAACTCTCCATCTGACATTTCCTTTGAAAATCCATATGGCTCTGGTTGGCTGCACAGTTATTGCCCTACACAGTTGGGCATCACCTCTGTAACACCAATGAGCAGAACAGTGGACTTGGGGCAGATTCAATGACATCGCTCTGTGTGTACTTTGGAAAGCACCTCATAATGCTTTATAAATACCTGGTTAACATACACAGAGATCTACACCACTCCCTACAAAGCCAGTAGTAGGAAAATATGCTTTTATTGCAGACTTAATTGTATCAAGATAACCTAGTTACACTGCCTTGGCTGTGAGGGCTGTCTTATCACGCAGGAAGAAGGGTTACTGAATCTGTATTAACCTTTTCTAGCTGATAACTTTTGACAGTAAACTTTCAAGATCTCTTGAATCTGAAGATTTCATGCATTGCAGGTTGGAACTAAACGACCTTTGATGTCCCTTCAAACCCAAGCCATTTTATGATTCTATCAGACTTAACTTGTATATGGGGAATGTGGGTTTTTTTTAACAATACTGTTCTTGAAAAACACCAACAGAAGGAACAGTAAACTAATCCTAAGAACTGAGTTGCTGGTTCTCTGTGTAGAGATTTTATTGGCCTATATTTGCAGAAGAATGGGTAAACTGTGTTTGCTCTTACTATTAAAAAAAAAAAAATTAAAAATCTCTTTAGGCAGTATTATTTTACCATTAAGCAAAAATAAAGCAACATTTTTTGTCCCTTTGTCCCTCTTATCCTTTGAAGATGTGATTGCTTTTGATAAGGATTAAAGCTATGCAGCTTGAAAAATTAGTCTGATTCATGCACTTTGCCATTCTTGTAGGCTGCCCTCAGAGATTTGAAAATTAATAATCCTTAAAGCAAATAAATACAGTATTACAAATAGATCTTTATGCCATAAATGGAAAATGCTTTAAGTACTACACTTGCCTTAAACTGCATTCTCAGAGACACAGCCTTCATACAACAGGAAAAAAAATTTAAAAAAAATTGGAAGTGTATAATTTTAACAGTATTATAAAGATTTAGATTAACACCAAACAAAATAAACATGAATAATTTTAGAAGCGTGAACAATTTGTATTCAATCCTCCAGGCATATAAAACATATCACTAGCTGAAAATTGTCAGGATTGCACCATTATGTAAGAATGCTCAGAAATTTTCTGATTTCTGCTTTTCATTGCAATTAATACCTTCTACAACACCATTGCATAACACATCATTAAAGAACTATTTCACTGAACTTTACAGCTCTGACAGCCATAAATACAAAATTTGGCTAATTCAGATTTTGATTACTATGTTTTATCTCAAATTAAAGTTAAAAAAAAATAAAAAGTTGAATCAAAGTTTTAACATTTGGCAAAGTATTACTCAAAAAAAGCTTTCTTAACATCCTGCTTCTTGCCTTGCCATAAAGCACAATATGTTCTTCTGTGCATTTTGTAGTATTGAAACAGACCATGTTGCATGAAAATTTAAGCACATTATGTTATCAAAACTCTAAATGCCTTCATGATTTATGTATATATCATTATATGCAATTGTACATTGGCTAAATGAACTACATCTACAGGGCTAAGCTGTAAGTTACTGACAGATCCAGGCATGGAATAAAGTATTAAATGTTGAGTTGTCTAGTTGTATTACTCTGTCGACTTCTTTTGAAAAAATACAGATGTATTAGGTGCATGACTGGTAGAAGATAGTATGGTTAAACACCACTGAACAAGAGCCCTTCTATTCAGATACTTTTGTCATGTCAGAAAGAAAAAATATATTTCTTCAAATCAGTGAACTGTTCAATACTGTTAACAACACCAGTGACCCTTTTCCTGCAAACCCTGGGAACTGTTATAAAGCAAGATAGTTAAGAATGTCATACTCCTTTGCTCTATACTTAAAAATGTGGCAAGTTCAGCATCATAATCAGAAAGTTCACAGTCTAGTGCCCCAGCTGTGAAACCAGAGGTCCTCTGTAAGAAGAAACATGGGGAAAAAGTGACAAATTTTGCTAATTGAAGCCATTATTTACATCCATAAATACCAAAGGGAAATAGAGAATTGTACAATGGTTGTATGTAAGTATATATGCAAAAGAATTTGATATTTAAATAATAAGATTTTTTTCACATAAAACTGTCTAACTTCATGGGTAACTGAGATATTTTCTTGTCTGTTGGAATGCACAACTTCGAAAATCAAGTCATAAATTCTGATAACAAATCAAATGGAAGAAATATGTACTGAAGATATTCCCAAATAATCAGTGATTCTGATCAAAGGACATAATTCTGATCAAACATAATTTAAGTAGTATCTTTCAAATCAACAAGAATCTATGTTAGCTTAATTTATATTGAAGAATGCCTCTATGCATGACCAATAAAGAAAATCAATGCTATGTATCCCATAGGGGAAGCATTTTATGCACATACTTTTTTCTTTATTTTGCAAACGACCCATATATTCTTAGAGATATACGCTAAGCCTCTTCAAAATTTGGCATTAGGATCTCAGCATGTTTTGACATAAACTCTCATTGTCTGGATGATATTGTATTAGAAGGTCAATAGAATAAAAAAGAATCTAAAACTCACACACCTGAGATTTTTCATATTACAAAAAAAAAAAAAAAAAAAAAAAGGAGGCAAAAAATTACAGGAAGGGTGTTCCAAAAGGTTAGAGGAGTAGGAAAATTTTACCCCAAGTGTGGCAGCACCATTTAAAAAACAGTGAAAAAAAAGAGCAGGAAGGTAAGAAGAAAGAAGTGAGATTGTACTCTTCTGATCCATCAGGAATTAAAAAGACAAACTCAACATTTCATAGATTTCCAGGCTGATTAGGATTACTTGTAGAACAGATTGTAGATTTCAGAATCTTCTGACAGCAAGAAGTTTTTTATAATTTTAACAGTAATATATTAATATTTGAGACATAATGTTGTTATGAACTATAAGGTAAATTGCATTTAATATATAAAATATGATAATCATCATTGTAATAACCTTATGCATAACCTTATGCTATATAGTGTATAATATAGTATTACTTTATGCATATATGTTGTACTTGATTAAATTATAATTATTATAATTTTCATATTGTTTACCTATTAAATTGTGTTTAATGATATTTAATATTTTAATAGCTATTAATAACCTTTGTAGTTTTAGATTTTATCTTAATGATCATTTTGGGATCCTGTCTGTTTTGGCTATATTTAGTCCAGGGCTACAAACCAGTCCATCCAGTTCTTTGTCTCAGTTTCCCCTTTCTATCTTGTTTGTTTCCTGAAGTGTGCTTATACATTTAGCTGTGATTTGCAATGCTCCTAGCTACAAACTTCTATCGTTTTTATTGTTGTTGGGAAGAGCAAAGATATAACAATTATGTCCTGGGAGAATAAGATAATTCATCTCTTGAAATTACTTGCAGATATGTTCTTTATCATATTCTCATACTCCATTACTGTAATGTTAATTTATTTCATTCCTGACATAGGTTATTTAAACATTTCCATTCTTTTGACAAACTTTCATTAATAGTGGTTTTCCATCTTACATCACTGTTGAAATGTTACTTTCCCCATTGTTCTCCTATGGATATCTTGACATCATTACTTGCTTATTCAGCAGTACGTGTAACAACATTCTGCTCAAAATAATATTTTTCTTTCCTTTTTTTTCCCAAATATAGAAAGACGGTCTGTCATTTTGACTTACGCAGAGAAAGTCTGTAGTGTCTGAGTAAATTAGGTCAGAACATCACCTGAAAATGAACACATATCATGTTCCTGTAGGTTCTGAAGAGGCGTATGAACAAGTTCCATCTTGTAACTTCACAGACATAAGGAAGATGGTCTCCAGGTGCTGGTATAGTGTAATCTGAAATCCTTCGTGATGCGCTCTGTGAAGTCAATAACTTTTGTAAAGGCTTCTGGATGGGTTCTGGGAACTCTGGGAACTCAACAATGATCCTAGGTCTGGTCTCACCATTTTGAGGAGGTTGAAAACCCAGCTTAAAGATTAAAGTAAAAAGTTGTCAGAGATCCAAAATTACCAAAACCCAGGCCTAATTTAAATAGTATAGAAGTTCCAGTTGTAAAAGTGTACTATGTGCTCTTTAAAAGAACATGTTTACCTGCCTACATTAGCACATATGGCTGAAGTTTTGTTTGCTATACAGCCCCACTACCTACACAATCTTATCTCTACCATTTTTGTGTGCATACTTGCTGATATATATAAATATGTAGTTGTGGTTTTTTTAAATAAAAAAATTTCAAACACACTTAGACCAGTCCAGTTTTTAATAGGTCTGCTTTAACTGTCTAGGCTTATGCAGCACAAATTATAATTTTATTTTTAGTGTCAGTGTCTGTGATTTACTTAAAGTTAAGCATATGTTCATTATATGCTAGCCATTCATAACATCACCAGCAGTGGTGTGAATGACCTAACCTAACATAATAAAACCTAACAGTCCCACATAGAAGTTACAGTGTTAACTGTAAGTTACCATGCACCTGAGATTCAGAAACAGAGCAAAGTTGAGAACTGCCAAATGAAAACCATCTAAGCACAGGGTCAGAAATAAGAGAAGTAGTGTTGTACTGTATTAGTGACAAGCTAACTGTCTTTGCACAATACTCAGTTGTTCAAAATCTTTGTGGTTAACAAGAGTTAAGGATATTTCTGTAAAAGCAGATAGTTTCATGTTTAACATTCTAGTTCCACTCTGTATACCATGTCTACAATCATGTTCAGAATGCTATGGGTATCTCTCAAGGACAGTTTCAAGGTTCAAGCTCTTTACACAGCATTTGATTTAATAATGTCAAATAACAGAAGACATACATTATGTAATGAAAACAAATGCTGAAAAAAAAAAAACTGTTGCATGCAGATAATTTATGTGCTGATCATTTTTGGTTAACATTCTTCATTAAAGTCATTTTAGAGATAAACCTTTAAGGATAGCTTAGCTACCTTTTTAATTTGTCAATATCATCGTCTAATGGTGTTTGAAAGTGGGGAAAAGTGATTTTGTCAGAGTGTAAGAGTGTGATTATTTACTTGTGTGAAAGTAAAATTTTAGATTAGAGTCCTACTCTTTTTTATCACCTTCAAAATTAGTAAGGCTGACTACAGTTGTGAAATGGGTAAGCTTTATCAATATAAGCATTCAAAGATCCAATTTACTGCCAGTATTCACTAAGATTAATTATTGTTTATTTATAATATTTAAGTTCTCAAGTGCAGGACAGAATCTGCATGGACTTTGCCTTGGAACTGAAAAATTATGGTATCCAGCACATACATTCTCCTCAAGAGTGCAGCTAAAAAGGAGGGAATTTCAGTGCTAGCAGCTACTTCATTTTGTAAGAGCCACTCATGCGCATAGGTAGCAGACACTGAGGCAGAACAGAGGATGTATTGGCTACTTGTGATGGAAGAATATGATAAAATATGAAAGCTACTTACTGAGTAAAAGTCCTGGGAACCTAAAATTCCACTTACTCTACAATGATTCTTTTTTTATTTTTACAGAAATCTTATATTTTTTAAATAGAATTCTTCTTTTAAGACAGAAAAGACATTAAGGTTCTACTAGTTTTTAAAAGCTTAAGGAAAATGGAACAACGCCATCAGGTAGTTCAAAGGTTTGAGTTGTTTCCAAAACAGTTTAGATCAGGAAGCAAATGTACCTGAATGTACAATTTTCTATTTCACATATGTATGGAAAAAAGAAAAAAAAAAAAAAACAAAAAAAAAACAACTTATCTAAGACTAAATATCCAACTAAAACTCTGAGGAAGGAAAACTGATCTTCAGCAGTGGTGAGAGACACGATACATGTATAAACCTATGTTTGATGTTCAGTGCCTAAAACAGTAGTTATCAATTTTTTTGTGTTCATGGATCCTTATTTTTTTACACAGTAAGTACTCATTTACATCTGTACTTTTTCAGATTTCCATGAAGGCTACATTGCATTCATTTCTTAGGCACAGTTAATGAAGCCTTAAGAAGTAGACAAGGGAATCTGGGACACTTATCATCCCAAGGGCAGCTTTTGGATAAGACATGAATAAGGACCTAAGCCAAAGAAAGACATTACTTAGTGGGAAGGAAAAAAGCTTACAGATTGTCATTCTCCCTAGACAATATGAGTGCATTTGTGATTTGTATTCATTGTTTTCTCTCAGAAAAACCCATTTCTTGTGGCAGAAATGTGAGTGTGATGATGCTTGCTTCTTTTTTTTTTTTCCTTGGGTGTTAAGAACCAGCTTCTTCCTTTCTTTCCTTAATCAACATCTCTATGGGATGTAAAAACATAACCTCTTCATCTTTTCCAAGAGGTAGCGCAGCAGCAGCAACAGAGGTAATCATTTGCTGACATAATGTAAACAGCCCTCTATTTGAAGAATGAAAAATGAATGGATTGATGACTCCTTCCTGTCCCTTAAATGCATCAGAGTTGCAAGCACTGGTGACTGAAGTTACAGATTCCATATGTTAGCAAGATGCTGCAGTAGAGCTTAGGTGTGTCGCTACTCCTTCTTTACATTTTGTATCCATTTCAAGGCTGCTAGGCACATTTTCTAGTGCATTCAATTTCTGTGTCAGAAGGAAAACTTGAGAGATGAATAATTTGCCCTGCCAGAAAGAATTGAATTTACAGTCACCTTGAATGGTAAAATATAGAATAGCAATGGATTGAAACCAGAAGCCTTGCTATGCCTATTAGAAAGAGAGGAATGAGAAACAGACACAGAATAGTCGTATTCTGCTTCTTTACTTTAATCTTTTAATTTTTTTCTTATTACTAGTGATTTTCTTTAACAACAGAAGATGTGTTAAATACACTTGACCATAACAAAGTGTAAAGTGGCAATAAATGTCACTCAGGTTAAGTGTTCTCTCTGGCATTAAGTATCCATAGACAGTAACTGTA
The DNA here is from genome assembly GCF_023343835.1 of Lagopus muta. Taxonomy (NCBI): domain Eukaryota; kingdom Metazoa; phylum Chordata; class Aves; order Galliformes; family Phasianidae; genus Lagopus; species Lagopus muta. Next base: position 41,861,968 of record NC_064438.1, read on the forward strand.
CATAATTTAAAATGGGAATTATAATCATAACTGGAATACAGGTATTGAACAAACAGTTAGAGGAAAAGCGTGAGGATAATATGTAATGTAATGTAATGTAAGAAATGGCAAAATAAAACTAAACAAAGTAGGAGTGCTATGGGTAAAAGAGCACATTAAAATTATACTTACATAAAAAAGATTCTGCTAGTGCTTTACTCTGGATATTTAGGGTGTGATATAAATATGGGAGATTATGTTATACAATATGCAATGTTATATAACTAGGAACTAAAATGTAGAGAAATAGACAAAAATGAACAGTTTGTTCAGACATAGAATTACATCTAAACACATATTAACTCTTAATCTACATAAATTTGAACTTAAAAAACAAAACCAAAGCAAACTGACAATAAAAAAAACAGGAAGTCTCTTTCATTTGGAGAGTAGACAAGTACACATGCAGAAAGATATAAAAAAAGTTCCAAACTTCTGATTTCCTGGATTCATACAGACTCTGGCTCTCATTCCAAACCTGAGTTTACTTTTATTTGATTTTTACTGAAAAATGAACTCTACTTCTAAAGAAAAAAAAAAATAAATTATTAAATGTAGTGTGTGATAACACGGAATTTTCAATTATTTTTCTATATCACTATATTAATTGGAATCAGAGAAATCCTGAGTAGGTGGGACCATTATAACTGAGGCAAATTCAGCAGAGTTGGTGGAGAGTTAATTGTCTGAAGGTATCTGCTAACTAAAGTTCACCACTGAAATGGAGTGTACTTGCCCTGCAGTGACCTGCAATACAGAAGAACTTCTGTAAGCCATTGTTATTTTATGTGGTTGGGAGTCCATCTGTGATGATTTTTAGACACCTCATTAATAGTCCTCAGAGGCCCAATTTCAGACACACGCTTCATTTCCTTGCAAAATCTGAAAAAGGCACCTAACATCAACAACAACAAAAAGTCAAAAGAAAAAGTATCTTTGAATGTACTTCATTTTTGAGGAGAAGCATCAATATCCTGTGGGAACACAGAAAGCATGATTTACCCTGGAATTAAACCAAGGCAAAAAATGAATACAGTAATATGTTTCTAAGTCAGTTATATTAATCTGTACATGTAGTTACCTATTTTATATGTCAAAAGTATTTACATTTTATAAATAAAGATTTAACAACACTTTATGTAGAAAGTAATGTTTTCTTCTTCTGTAAGACATGAGTCAAGCTGAATGGAGATGTAATCAGAATGCTAAGAAAAATTGCATTTCCATATAAATTTCCACTGTATTGAATCAGAACTTTAACTGTCTGTACTCCAAAAGCAAGCCTCAACTGTCTTAGTTCTACAGATCTCAACTGCATTACTGATTGTCAGGATCTATACAGCAAGTGAGTCAGTGATCTCTTGGACTATCACAGACTATATGACATCTTTGATGTCCTAACTCTTTGAATTCTCCATAAGAGAGGAAAAGTCACTTTGAGAATCATACACTTGAGGTGTAAAAACATTTAGTTCCATGGCACCCTCAGTGCTCAGTCACAAACTGTTTTCAGACCTCAGCAAAGAAAAGTAATAGCAAAATAACAATTACAAGATTTGTCTTGAGAAGAGTTGGCAGGTGAACCAGAAGTGGCTGTTTTTTTTCAAATCCTCTTGAAAATTCGTAACAAAAAGGATAGTCAAGAATTTAGAGACAGATTTTGTTAACTGTTTTCCCTTTTGTTTAGTATTCATCAGCTTGATAAATACTTATGTAACCCATAGCCACAAAGTGAATCTTAAATACATTGAAATACATTGAAATAATTTTCCCCATGATTTAGAGCTCTAGACAAAGTTCTAATAGCTCTGCTATATAATTCAATTGATTGCTTTAAAAGTGCAACTTTTGGTTTTGTCTCGCTCCAATTTATAGGAGGGAGAGGAGGTTCTTTTATTATCTATATACCCGGCGTGAGATTAAGAAGCACCGGTTCAAATGTTGGTCCGACCAGTTTATTACAAGTCTTAATCAGGGAAATGGGGAAGGGGAGGACGGACACTATTATGAATTAGGGTAATGGGGGAAGGGAAGGAGGGCGATAGAAAAGATAGGAAAGAAGAAGAGGCAAGGAGTCTTTATAGGCAGCAAGAGGGACATAGTCACCACCATGGATCCAGCGAGGTTCGTAGTTCAGTCTTTGATCTTCAGTAGCGGTGGGTCGTCAGGCAGAGTTGTCCTGTTGACGGTGAGAAGGACGACGACGACCATGGCGATGATGGCCCCTTTTCAATGGTTTCAAAGTGGTGAAGTCAGCTGTCTTCGGAGTGACAGCTCAAATCCAAAGTGGTCGAGTCAGCTCTCCTTTGAGTGGCAGCCTCTGGCTCTGGGGCCTCAGCAGGAAACTCCTTTGTTCTTATCTTCCTGGCCTTGCCAGCAGATAAGAGGGAGCAGGGAGACGCCAACTTGTATCTTGCCTTCGCAGGATACAATGGCATTGTCCCTCAGTCTTCCATAGCAAACAGGAGTTATTTGGTAACAGGCTAGATCTTCTGCCAGTAAACAATCCTGAGCACTATCTTCCGAAGGCAAACAGTTCCAAAGATGTAAAATTGTCCACACAGCGATGTTGATTGCCACACAACATCCATCACTTGCCTCCTCAACAAAATACCTAAGGAAGCAAACTTTGAGCCAAAAAAACAAAGAAGGATTCTCACACCACCCCGTGGCTCAAAGATTGCTTGAAATGAAGCATAAGTGACCCTCCACGGTGGTGAGGAAAAGAAAAGGGAGAAAATAAAAAGACAGCAAAGAAGCAGGAGGGAAGGAGGAGGGGGGGGAGAAGGGGGAAGATAATTGTTACACAATTACTATAAAAGATTTCTTGCGCTTGGTTACAAATGTTGCCCTGATCTGTTGGACTTGTCCATCATTAGTTGAAGTGGTTACAAAGTACATGGAGGATACAACACGTTGTATCAGTTGAATGAAACATGGAATCATACAAGGTACAAACATAAGAGTTGCAACAACACACAGTAGATAAAACAGGATACGTTTGACTCATGGGCCACCTGGAAGCCAGGAAAATAAATCAACGTCTAGGCCCTTCCAGGTTTGGACAGGAACATGGGCTATTTTCTGTATATCCTGGGCAATTTGTTTAACAACTTTACCATTATCATCAATCTTTAGACAACAATTAGAATCATTCAGTTTGCCACAGACACCACTCGGTGACACCTCAGGAGTGGTGGCACAAATGTTACATGTTGAATAAAATGTAGAAAGTGAAAAGAGACAAGCATACATTTAACAATAACCAATAATAATAACTAGGTAAAACAAACTTAGGTATTTGTGTCAGCTGCTTTCCCCACCCAGGAACTCCCAGTGTAAGCCAGGATCCAGATGGGAATTCTTCAGTAGAGGTTGTGGTGTTTATGAATATCCCTACAATATTACACTTCAGTTAATTCACGAAAAGCGTATCTAATCTAATTTGACAATATGTGGACTTGCCATGTAATGTTTTCTAAGATCATTTAGTGTCTTGAGAACTTTACACTTGAGCATTTCCAAAGTAATTCAAATGCTAAGAGATACAAATATTAGTTTGGCAAGTTCAAGTATTGTTACAGTCCACAGAACTTTTCACAGGACAGTGTGTGCAGGATACCCCACAGCACAAACCATCAAAGAGGGGTAATCCCAGAAACATACACATCTCTTTTTAAAACTTAGGCACTTTCCAACAACCATGTTTTGGATGGAACTCCTGGACTGGTGCGACACTGAAAAGCATCAGTGCAAAAGGCTTTATGATAGATTTCTTTTGTGACCACATCTAATATAGATGGGTCCCTTGATTCATTTCCCAGTTTGTTAGGAATTTGGAAACACTGTGGAGGAGTTACATGCAAATCATAATCAGTTTGGTAAAAAGGGGTAAAAGAAGGGGTCAAAAGAAATAGTATCACTGTGCAGGGAGTACCAGTAAGCCAGGATGACCTGTAAAAAGCCCTGAACCCAGTTGTGAAGTTTAACAGATCCAAGGACTGATACCAATCACCACCCACACCCATAACAACAAAAAACATAACACTATTGCAACCAAAAAATGTAATCAAGAGGTACATTCTGTGTTCTAGCATGATCAAATCTTCAGTATTTCTGTCACAAAACACAAATAGTTAAAATCAGCTATTAGCCTTTTTGTGTTCTGTCAAGGTCCCACGGGGATCTTCTGTGAAATAAAACAAGACACCGACTTGCCCTTTTTGGGCTTTGTTAATATGGTTAAAAAATGAGGGAACAATCCAGCAAGTGTTGATTTCATATTCCTTTTTCGGGGTGTCTTTAGCCTTCCAAAGATATTTGTTAAGGGATCTTGTTAAGGTTAGGGGAACTGGCCTCAGGTTAGCTGAGTCAATCGACACAGTCTGGCCAGGGAGGTAACAGTGTTTCCCTGGCTTATCAGCCACTGGATCGTGACTCACAGGGATAACTGGCAAGAGTGGTGAGACTTTTAGCAAAAGGTTTAAATCGACGATCTTGTTTCCCTTTGTTGTGAGCTTTCTCATGCATCCACCCTTCACCGCCCCCACCCCGCTCACTTGGGAGGGGCGAAGACGTCAGTTTTCTAATGGCTTGGATAGCCGTTCAGGTTCCCTGGGAGAGACCCTAGGACCTGGGGTTTTGCTTTCCTCGAGATTCTGGAGCTTTTGTTCTGGCCACCAGTTAACTAATTTCTCCAACCTGACAGTGGGTAATCCATTCATCAAATCTCGTGGAACACCCTTTTGCCAGCCCAGTGTCCAGAGACAATTACGTTTATGATCAATATTTCGCCTACCTATTTTTACTGACAGTGAGACCCTTCCAGTCCCACTGAGCTTTGGGCTAGGAGGCCTGGGGGCAAGGCTGACTGCTGCAAGTCTTACTTCACTTGGCTCAAATTTAGTGGAGGAAGAAACCACTGGCCCATATTTCCTTCCATAGTTAATTAACTCTTGGGCAACTTCTCCCCACGTCCACACTTTGTTTCCTGACTGCAGATGGTTGGGGGTTATAGTTCCTTTTAACACTGGCTGGGTTCTCTCTCCCTGAGGCATTGCCTGTATTTTTCCTTGCAGTTGTATACCTATAGGTTTTAACGACTCTGGAAGCCCCTTAATTAAAGCAGTCATTCTCTCAGGATCAACAGGCATCATCATAGGTGATTCATGGTGTGGCTGCAGCTTTCTATCATACATCATTTGGAGACAAGCAGCCTTTTGAACACTCTCTACTAACTGATCAGTTGTTCCAGTAATGGCAAGAGGGTCTCCCCGTTCTAAAGGGTTGAGACCACCTGCCCAATAGGCAGCCCTTTGTGTTAAGGACCAGGGAGCACGACTGTTGCCAGTAGTTAAAAATACTCCTGGTCCCCAATAACCTTCTGCTTCCTTTTCTGTTAGCAGAATCTGGTCTCCACCAGTGAGGCTAACCCTCCATACATACTCTGTTTCAGATTCCTTTGGAGAGCGGCTAAAATCTTTCTTCAATTTTGCTAGTTCAGTGGCTGAGAAGGGAATTTCCTTAACATTCATTTGAGGATCTAGATCCTCACTGTTATCAAATGTATATTCAGTTTTCATCAAAGGACGCAATGGGGCTATTGGAGTTTCTATTTCATCTAGCCTTTCCCTCATTCCTGGTAGTTCCACCTGAGGAAAAGTTTTTTCTCGAGGCGAACTACGGGTGATGGTATGGCTGGCATGCTTACACGTTAGCAGTTCCTTAAAAGCCATTTGCAACAAAGCCGAATTACGTTTCTCTCTTTCTAATTGTTCCTCAAGGTTCACTATTTGATTCTGCAGAGTTTTCACCAATTCTTGTGTTACTTTAACCGATTCCTGCAGTGCTTGTATGGTTTGGAGTTCTGCCGAATGCTTTTCATTTCGGAACTCCACGGCTGCTTTTAAAGTAGCCCCGAGTACGGCACAAATAAACGACTTTCCTTTTCCAGCTCGGGTACGAGCATTGTTTTGCAGAACACTAATACGGTCCGAAACACTCTGCAAGTTATACCAGTTCTGTCGTGCCCAGTCCATACCTGATAAAGAGGGTCGAGCACCATGTTTTTCTAAAAGATCAAATAATACATCTTCACTTTTCATGGTGGCAATGCTGTCGCTCATTTTTTCAATACAATGAGAGACCTACACTAAGGGAGGTGCACGTATTCAAAAGCTCAAGTGACTCCTTATCTCCCCAGGGAAACAGACACTTTACAAATGCTAATGCTCAAAGCACTCTTCCCTTTCTCTGAGGGGAGCACACAAAAAGATGCAAATTTCACACTTAAGTTACAAGACACTTAAAATCGCAAAATTCAGAGAGGTCTTCTCGAGGAGGCACACACTTAATCAAAATTAATTCATACGTCCCCGAGAGGTACACACATAAACAGCAAAGTTTCAGAATGCGGAGCGGTCTTCCTGGAGAAGGACTCACGTCTAAGTTTTCAAAACTATCGCTCCATGCAACTCCAGGAGGTGCACACAAAGAAAGTTTCAGACTATATCTGGAAGGACAACACTCTCACGGTGGGTATCCTGCCGACTACGCCATTAAATAAATGTCTCGCTCCAATTTATAGGAGGGAGAGGAGGTTCTTTTATTATCTATATACCCGGCGTGAGATTAAGAAGCACCGGTTCAAATGTTGGTCCGACCAGTTTATTACAAGTCTTAATCAGGGAAATGGGGAAGGGGAGGACGGACACTATTATGAATTAGGGTAATGGGGGAAGGGAAGGAGGGCGATAGAAAAGATAGGAAAGAAGAAGAGGCAAGGAGTCTTTATAGGCAGCAAGAGGGACATAGTCACCACCATGGATCCAGCGAGGTTCGTAGTTCAGTCTTTGATCTTCAGTAGCGGTGGGTCGTCAGGCAGAGTTGTCCTGTTGACGGTGAGAAGGACGACGACGACCATGGCGATGATGGCCCCTTTTCAATGGTTTCAAAGTGGTGAAGTCAGCTGTCTTCGGAGTGACAGCTCAAATCCAAAGTGGTCGAGTCAGCTCTCCTTTGAGTGGCAGCCTCTGGCTCTGGGGCCTCAGCAGGAAACTCCTTTGTTCTTATCTTCCTGGCCTTGCCAGCAGATAAGAGGGAGCAGGGAGACGCCAACTTGTATCTTGCCTTCGCAGGATACAATGGCATTGTCCCTCAGTCTTCCATAGCAAACAGGAGTTATTTGGTAACAGGCTAGATCTTCTGCCAGTAAACAATCCTGAGCACTATCTTCCGAAGGCAAACAGTTCCAAAGATGTAAAATTGTCCACACAGCGATGTTGATTGCCACACAACATCCATCACTTGCCTCCTCAACAAAATACCTAAGGAAGCAAACTTTGAGCCAAAAAAACAAAGAAGGATTCTCACAGGTTTCTGAACCTTAATTACAGAATCTTCAAAGCTTCTCAGAGAAGGTGGATTTTAAGTGGCAGTAAAGTTCATTCCAAACAGCGGTGAAAAGAACAGTGTTATGAGCACATGTCGACACAACCAATAATATTTTTCTGCTTGGGGAAAAACATTTTACTCCACAAGTGACACTTATGCAACTTATCATTTTGAAGTATGGGCTTTTGGTTTATTTTTGTTCCCTTATCACAAGGCTGTAGCAGAAATGAAATCATTTAGACATGAGCTGAAAAGACAACATACAGGCAGGTGTTTTCATGAGTTTAAAATTGCTTCAAGTTTCGGGGTATGTAGTTTCACTGAAACTGGGGAGATGTGGGTGATGTGCACCATTCCATACTTTGCTGTTTGCAAAATTCTATTTTCATCTAATTGCCTGCGTGTTTGAAAGCAAAGTCTAGGCTTTTCACGTGAGAAATGCATTTATATTCCTTCGGCTGTCCTGATTACAATAGTTATTTAACATGAATAATTGTGTAAGATAGTATTCTTTATATGGTTTTGTATGTAGTTGATTTTCTTGAACATGATTTAAAATGAATTGATATATGAAGTGCAAAATCCTTAAAAAACAATGTTTTTTTCTTGAGATAGAAGTGATTTAGATTAAGGGGTAATGTTGCTAAGGTCAGTCCAGTTCTTCATTTTTAAAGAAAAGTTATAAACTTTTGCTTTCAAGACAAGTAGTCCTTTCCTAAGGGAAGAAGCAGTGTTTTCAGATCCAAAAATACCACTCTACAAATCAAACAGAAATGCATCAAAAACACACATTTCACTCTCTGATTTTTTTTTTTATAAGTTGTTTTCTGTATTTTCAGTTATCATTCTTCTCGTAAGAGTTTTCCTTCATCCTTCTGAGAGCAGTTTAATTCTGACCACATCCTACATTAAATTATGGAGAAATCCACCTTTTTAAACATGCACAAATTTATGAAACTGATGAAATTAGTTTTATGTTGAATATCTCTTTAGTCTTTCAGAATCATGTATGTATTAATTCTGCTAGGAAATTTTAAAATAGTAATATAATATGCATGATACTTAACATTTACAGATTGAATGAAGACAAAAAACTTCAGAAGCCAAAATCTAGAAGGATTGTGAATTAATATCCTTGTATGCTAATATTAGATGTGGCTAGTATAGATCAATGTCCTTGTATGCAAATATAAGATGAATTGAAACTTGGTATTAATTTTTCATTTTCTTTTCTTGGATTTTATGAATGCTATGGTTATTTTGTTTGGATATCAAAAATTTGTCACTAACATGCTTTTTTCAAAAATGATTAAGACAGAGACCTGAGCAATACTCACATCAAGCTGAAGATTTCATCAAACCACTATCTGGGATTGTATTACTCTTACAAATATTTGGATTTTCTTAATTGCAAAACTCTTGTTCTAACTAGAAAAAAACAGTAATGTCAGCTGCTACACTCCAGGTTCTCTTTTCATTCTTTAAAATTGATGGAGATATAGAAAATAATCACAATTTATTATCCTTTGTCCAGACATGAGGAGGAACAGAACAGAACAGAATAGAACAAAATCTGTTAGCTAAATGAATGAGAAGGGACGTCAGCACTATGAGAAGAGCAGACATATCAACATATTATCCATATAATCATAGTGGAATTTAAGCACTTCAGCCATTTCAAGCATAGCCTGTATCTGTTCTTGTGTGTACTTTACCCTTTAAAGAAATGAAATCCACAATATAAAGGAAATAAAGTTGTATTGTCTACTTCTTTTTCCTTGGTATCATTATCATAATAAAGATATTTATTATCACAAAGAAATTGCTGTACAACAAAATTAATATTTCATAGATAGATAATTGCCTTTGAAAAGTATTTGAATTTACTTTAATGTGAGCCTTTATGTTTATAGTTTATATCTGAATAATTTCCACAGATTTTTGTCACTACAATAAGTGGGTTTTATTTAGTTTCTATGCATTGCAATAATCTACTCCACACAGCTAAAGCTTCTGTTTGTTTAAATCCTAGAGCAGAAAACAACACCCCTGTTTTATGACCTTTTTTTGTTGATGTAAAAACAGATTTTTTTTGTTTTGAACATTTTTTTTAAATACACGATCATACTCCTATAAACATAAGCAAAAACTATATGCGAATCTATATTTATTAAAAAACTGAAAACAAAATTTGGAAAGCTCTCTAAGCACAAGTTGAATTGTAAAAATTAAACAAAAGAGAAAAACAAAGTACATCAATGTATTTTCATATGTAATTCTTTACAACTTTTTACACAGGGAGACAGATAATTATGATCTCTGTCTTGATTTATTACAAATACTACTACTTTTTCTGTAATTTTCTCTAAATATATTGTCTGCCTGAAAAAATATATATATATCTTTTTCTATCATTTACTTTACTGGTTTTGAATGCTCAGAAACAGGAAAACATAGAGGAAAAAAGAAATATGAAAATAAGTATATATAGTTTATTTTACACTTCATGACATTTAACCTAATCTCATTTTTTGCTTCATTTTTAATGAGTGTTGAAACTAGTAGAAGTAGATTGAATTCTGTTTGAAGATTAAGAGATAATGAGATATGTGGTGTTTTAACATCACTTTAGTACTGTAGAGGAAATGCTAAGTCATTTCTTGAACCAGTGATTGAGCACCTGGTGGGAAGGCAGGGCCAACACAAAGGAGCTCAGGTGCATGTATGGATCCTGGCTCCATCCCTTCCTAGACCTCACTTAAGGATTGGCAGTGGAAACAAGAGTATCTTGCTGGATATGTCTGCCTACCTGAGGCCTTCTAAAGGTAAATGGCTCTTTTTTCTTCATTTCCATGTGCACACCCACTGTATTTGGACTCACCCTCATTTGCTGCAGCCAAAGGTTTTGCCACCCTGCTATTATCACTGCACTTTCTATCACATTATAGCATTATGGATACCATCCTATAAAACATTAATCTTCTGATGATTTCCTTATATGTTGTAATTTACAGTATCCTCAGTAAGTTTAAGTAGGTATAAAGTTCTTTATGATTCAACTGAAATATCCCTGACTATACTTTCTTTTTTTAAGAGAAATCAGAACGACATGTATTTTATACTCAATCTTGCCTCAGTTTCTTTGGTAGTTCAAAAGCCCGTATGATACCTTTACAAATAAAATGGATTGCATAAATACTACTAATGGAGCTTAAAAACTAGTTCTGATACATTTTTATCTATAGTGTGTAGATAGCATTGTACATTCTGTTATCATATATGAGAACAGAATCATCAACATGATGAAGAAATACTAACAGTTCTATGTTGCTCCTGGTACTGAACAGTCTCACTTTACCCCTGATTTGCATTATGTGTGTAAAATAATCAAACATCAAAAGACTCACCAAACTACTGAATAAAGTTGTATTTTAACAAATTGAATTACAGAGGATATGGTAGGATGGGACTAATGAGGTTTAAAAGGTTAGGGAAGACCAGTGGATAGTGGCACTAATCCTTTACTACAGCTGAATTTTGCCCTGGTGTCACAATGTAGGAGCAGCCTTGTACTTTCAAGTCACAAGCCATCCTGTGAAGTGTGGAAATCCAGCGAGGATATTTAGATGATCCATCAATACATTGTAATAGAAAACTTGTCTATATCTAGAATTCAAGCTAAAAATGAATCAAAGCACTTCTGAAGTTTCATAAAGATGAGAATCCTTTACTTGATTTCATTACAGTTTGGAGAATAAAAAGAAGAGCTTTTGCAACTGAATACTTTCATCTGCTTAGGTAACTTAAAATCCATAAATTATGAGTAACTATCCTTTATTACCATCAGTCTCTGAAAATGCATGGCATAAACACAGATTTTTCTTAGATTAGATCTTATTACTCTCCTGCAATAAAGTGCTTTATGAAATTATTAGTCAATTAAAAACAGTTGATTGGTTGCCATGTTTGTTTCATATCTTTAATCAAAAAGTTGATTTCAGGAGCATCAAGGTACATACTATAATATATTCATCTTCTTGAAGCTGACGTAAGATCAGCTAATAAATAATTTTATGCTGACAGTTGTTATAACCCCACTGCTCACGCACTGGAAGATGAGAGAATGAAGCATCAAGAGATAAATTGTTTTTTTTTTTTTTTTTTTTTTTTTTAGCCTTTCTGTTAGATAATAATATCTAACATTCGTCTTAAATTTTAAGATCAAAGCTGGAGGCTAAGAGACAGCTGAGGGGACAGGTGGGTGGGAAATTCTCCAGATCAATATTATGCATTGTAATCCACCAGTATGCAATCAGTGTAAAAAAAATAGTACTTTGGGTGCAGAACAAAACAGGTAAAGTCAATTGAACTCTGGTCTTCTGGGACTTAAGATGAAAACATCCTGCTGCAAACTGCCAAGGTATCCTTAAGCTGCATGCCCAGTATTTTATTCAAATGACACAGCCCTATAGAACATTAGATGGTATGTGAGTTAGCATTTTAATAAAGCTGCTAGAGAACATTACGTCTTCACCAATTTTTGTACCTGTTTCCAGTCAATACCTAGAGCAAACATATTTTCCTCCAAAATAAGCACTCTGTGAATTATTCCCTGCATTTGAAAAGTCATCTAAAAGCAGTCCCATATATGTATGTTGCACCTATTACTTTTAAAAGTTATCATCTTGGCACAGTACAACAGACTGATTACATCATGCAAGGGTAATGTCGTGTTGAAAGCCTTTCTTAGCAAAAGGTATTGTGTGTGTTCCCACATCCTCTGGGCTGATCATTCTGTCATTTTTCTATCATGGCCATATGTCCAGCTGAGTTGCGTGTTGTGTTAAAGGGAAATGACAACAGCCAGCCCTGAGAATAAACAACTGATATCTGCACCTGTGTTTATTTCTCCCATCCTCATGTTTTCTGCATTTTTATAAGGTTAAATAACAGGTAAATGTTGCTGAAATACAAGTTATAACAAAACTTCTGTGTCTTCCTGGGCAGGAAGCTCTGATTCTTACTCAAATGCCCTTGATATCTGCTTAGAGTTGTTATTACCATCTGTCACAAATCACTCAGGGCCAAACTGTGGCCTCAGGCCTCTTCTGAATCAAATAGAAACCACATTGCATATACTCAAAACAGAATTATTCCACTGTGTCTGAAGCCAGCAAGCTTCTTCTTTTTGAAAAGTAAAGGAAAAGTGAGAGAAAACAAAACATTGTTTTGTTTTTTTTTTTAAAAAAAAAACTTTGAAAATACTGAATGATTTAACAACTGAATGAAATACCCTTTATAACAGGACAGACATAAAGTATTTTTATACCATTACAATTTTTCGCCTTCCTTATTTGAGCTAACTTGCCCTGCAACACAGACCTTGGCCCTGACTGAAGTACTTACTCTGAAGCAGATGCTTTGTTTATTTGCTTAGTCTTCGACTTCTCTGAATTTCCTGCTGTGCTAGGCAGTAGCAAGAGCTGCAAAATCAAGGAGCAAAGACAAACTAAATGAGCATACAATCTGATAGCAAGACTTTGATTTTTTCAGGCATTACATTTTTGACAGTCCTCTATACAATTTCAAAAAAAATAATAAAATAAAAAAAAAATAAAAAAAATAAAAAAACATAAATTAATTAAATTGATGCTGGCTTTTAACACAGATCTTATGTTGAAGATGATTTGATGTATTTGAAATACTGAAATATAGCTGAAAGCGTATCAAATTGAAAGAATATATATATTATTTATGTGTATTTTGTAAACTATATGTTTGTTTCTGCTGGTGATGTGCTAACTAGTACGCATCAGAAAGGTTGTAATTAAATGTATTTTCAATGAGGAGTTATGGTTTATAAAAAGCAAAATCTTGCTGTTATAAGTTAGGCAGCATCTGTTTAGGAAGTCGAGAGTTGAATACTTAATTTAGGATGATTACCCCTAACAATTCTGTTTTAAATTTGAGAAAACTGAGAACGTCAAGTGACTTTCTCGTAGCAACTCAGACCAAGACTTAATAAAGGTTAGAGGTTACTTTTTCTCTTGTTGGGAGTACTGATTGATGCAGGCTAGCAGGAAAAAAAAAAAAAAAAAAAAAAAAAAAAAAAAAAAAAGTTATGTTATAAGTGACAAAAATTGATACTATAAAATAGTACAATCTAATCCCATGTTCTAATGATAACAATAAATTAAAGAAAGTCTTATTATGAAATAAAAATGTAATGTCAAAGAGCTTGATGACAAGCTCTGTATAACTGTACAGCTGGGGACTCACAATGGGATCTTTGGAGTGCAAGTTTGCTATTTTTCTTTTCACTATTGTTTCTTAAACTTATTTCCATTTCTAGTTGTTAGCATTTCTTCGTCTTCCCAATCTTTTGACTACAGCTTAGAAAGAAAGAGAAAGAATTAGAATTTTCCATTTTTTAGTTGGAAAAACAAGCAATGTTGTCACCTGTGCATTCCAACACTGTCCTTCAAAAAATGTGCTCTTCCCGCCTTCTGCAGCTTTGTTTTTTCTTCACTGTTGAGTACTGCTAAAGCATCAGAAAGGAAACATCATAAGGAAACAATTACTTTTGCAACAGTGGAGAAAACATTCTCCTGTTAAAGATTAGGACATCAATAACTGCCAGAAGGAAAAAAATAATAGTAATACACAATGAGAACAGTTTCATTAATCTTTACTGAGTATATTATTCTCATGCCAGATATTTGGAGGCTGTTGCAAATGGTTTAAGTACAATATTCTATTAGGTTTAATTACTGCATTGTTATTTCCACCAAAGCAACTCCAAAATCTCTCTGATGTAGTGGTATCCAATGTGGTTGTAGAAATGTGTAAGTTAATGTGTGTTCTCACAAATGATATCCTCTTAAAAGAAAACAAAAAGACAAAGAAAATACAGAGTATATGACAAGGAGACAAGTGACTTGGGGTTTTTGTTGTTGTTGCTTTTTTTTTTTTCCAGAGCAAGAACAGATTTCTCTGGCAAGATCACAAGCAGAGACAATATTCCTGTGACCACTTCAGGCTGTTAAGTCAGTTGCACTACATTTCCTACTAATTGGAAACAAATTAGTACTGTCTGGAGAAAACAGTAAGAACATTGAACTCTAATCTACTGTAATGTGTCATACATATTATCTAGAAAGTTTTTAACTTTTCCATGTAAAGTTATTATTTTTTTCTTAGCCTCTTATTATTTCATTTTGCCTCTGGGACTTCACTTTTAGTCAGACATTAGTCCTATTTGCAAATCTTGAACTGATTTGAATAAATTAAGTGAGTTAATTACTGTACAGGTAATGTCACTTTTGATAACTGCAGGGTTGTGTTTTAGAAGAATAATAGAATCTTTTTATCACTTGTCTTTGTTGGATGTCTAGTTTAAGAAAAGCGTTTGATCTGTGTGTATCTCATGGGCTTGATATTTTGTAAATAAGCTGTCTGGATCTCAACCCCTTTTAATTCAAATTTTTGTGTGGGTGGTTAGAAGACATTTGAATAAAACTCCACAATTCTATTGTGTAAATGCCTATTTGAGTTTGTGAAATAATAAAAAAAAATCCTTTAACATTCTTAAGCAATGTGATAATGTGGGTGTAACAGTGTGTGTCACAGCATTATCGCAAAGGTATTTGAACTGTGAAGTCAAATGCCTACAAGTTATTAATTGTAGTCAAGTCTTAACTCTTTCATCTTGAGAGTTCTGTGTTTGAAACAGAGCTGGCGTGGAAGATTCTGGATAGGAGAATTTAAAAAGAAGTGTTTTTTTAAAAAATTCATATTCAAATACGACCATTGGTTTATAAGAATATTCAGCACAGTTTTACTATTTCTAGCAAATTTTGTCTTTACAACCATGCACTGCAATAATATACCTTTGTGACAGAGTTGAGCCCTCTGCTGCCAGGAGCAGGCTGTATCAAAGCAAGGATAGTATTATTGCTGTAAACATAGCAAAATCAGGATTTTTTCAATTTGGCTATGCATGGAAGGATTATTCTATTTTCTTTTCTTTTTTTCTTCACCCCCCCCCCCCCCCCAGGACATGCATATGCATGTGTGCACATGATTTTTGTTGAATGGTCACAGTTCTCACAAATTGTTGCTAATGTATTACGAAATCATCTACTTGGATTTGGTCTGTGTTTTAGGCACAGTCTTTCTGTTCTCAGTTGAGTTTGACAGCTTGCTGAATGTTTATGGAAACTGAACTGTGGATATCAGCATATTAAGGCAGTGGGCAGTGTGTTTCAGCAGTGGCAACAGTGATGTGAAAGACCAGGCAGATGGTGTGAACAACCATGCAGATGTTTACGAGTGTAGCATGCAGGCTCTTGTTCATTGCTGGTGAAAATGCATAGCTAATGTTAGTGTCAATATTGAAAACTAGTATTTTGGAACTGCGAAATCGCTGCTCTATCAAATAGTGTTCTTGTGTTCTTTATATGTGTTGTACTTTCCATGGAAATAAATAGAAGGCACTACTTTTGGAGTTAATTAGGTATAGTTATATGCATGAAAAATGAACAACAGAAGCCACATTGTTTTGCATCTGTGATCATTACAGCATCTTCAGACAAATGGATACTGGAAAGCTTGTTCTAAAAGCTGAAAAATCATAGAATCATAGAATGGTTAAGGTTGGAAGGAACCTTTAAGATTGTCCAGTTTCCTGTGTCCCTGGCTATAAGCAGGAGTGCCTCCCACTAGACCAGACTGCCCAAAGCCCCATTCACTCTGGACTCAAATGCCTCCAGGTGGAGCATCCACAACCTCTCTGGACAACATGTTTCAGTGTCTCACCACCCTCACTGTAAAGAATTTTTTTCCTAATGTCTTGTGTAGATGATGTTGGTTATTATTCCTTTATCCACTGATGCTGTCACTCCATCATAACAGGCCACCAAATTTCTTAGGCATTACTTACTCTTGGTAAAGCCATGTTGATTGCCACCAGTCACTTCATCATTTTTCACGTGCCTGAGTTGAGCCTTCAGGAGGGTCTGCTCCATGGTCCTGCAGCACAGACTGATTGGCCTGTAGTTCCCCAGATCTTCTCTTTTTCCTTTCTTGAATATGGCAGTTATATTTCCCCTTTTCCACTCAATGTAGACTTCACCAGTCTGCCATGACCTTTCAGATATGGTGGATAGTGTCTTGGCAACTTCATCCACCAGTTCCCTGAGAATCCATGGATGGTTTCATCAGGCCCCAAGGACTAGTGTACCTTCAGGTTTTCATGTACGTTTTCCCTCTTTGCTACATATATAAATTTGCTATAGAGCTTCCTATTTCATACGAAAATGAATCCCTAATATTTCCTAGAAAATTTAAAGTGAATGTCATTTTTTTTTAAATCAGAATTATAAGTAGTGACAGGTGCCTTAATTACTGAAGTTCTTAGTGGTGAAAGACTGTGGGACTGTGATGCTGTAACACAAATACCCTATAATTATGTGATGAATTTAAAGGGGTAGAACTGTAATGCAATTGTATAGCTGAACATTTTTAATGTGACTTTTGTTTCTCTGGTTAGAATTAAGTTAACTCCTATGAAGCTAGGGATCAAAATAATTGATTTTTTTTCCACTTAAACAGGATTTATATCCTAGTATGGTGGTGTGGGGGCAGCTCTGAGATCCTTGTTTCCTGATTCTTTAACCCTCCACCTCTAGAGGGAGGAATAGATGAGTCTCACCCTGCTGAGTGCCAGGTTTCCAAATGCTTTTGTTTTCTTTCCCATACATTTTGTGTCTGATGTTGTGTTTACTTCTATACTGCCCAGACAGCAAGGGAGTTCCTTTGATAAACATAGACCTTTCTCTGAGAGCATGTGGGTGGATCACTTAAACATCCTCCCCTCCACACATTTTTATATCCTTCTTAACGTCTTCTCTTGAGCTAATGAGGTCTGTCAGAGAATGGAATCCTTCAGAGTTTCACATAAACTTTTGAATAACATGGTGAAAATAAGTTTTGCATCTGTATCTCCCTACTTTTCTTGCACCATGTATTTTATTGCTGTAAAACTGATAAACGTATTTGGCAGAAACAATTTTTGGGAAAGATTCCCTTTAAAGATCATGAAGATCATAAAGATTATTTACCTTTAAATTAGAGTGTACATTTTTTAAGACACAAAATGGGTTGATCAGTATGTTGTTATTGGCATTGTTCTAAGACATAGTTAAATATTAATTATTAAATGGTCATCATAAAACATTAACCATAGTTTTCGTTATATATCTGTTATCTTGCTTCAAGATGTTACTTTTAATTCACAAGAAGGATGGCTGTGTGGAAAAGGGAAAATAAATTTCTTATAGTAAATTAATCCAGGAAGACTTGAAATGTAATGAGAATCTTGAGAAGATTATATTACTTGAAAAGGGGAATTAAACTACACAGATTGAATATCATACAAGTATAAATATTTTCATACAAGTAGTAACATAGACAACATCACTTTAAATTAAAATCTCTTAATTTTAATTATAAAAAATGAAGTGTGTTTTTATTTCTTTTTTGTTTGTTTTGGTTTTGGGGTTGTTTTGTTTTGTTTTCCTGCTACCACTGTAGGATGAGTTGAGGTAGTAGTTAAAACTGTAGCTACTGTTTTGTTCTCTATTTCATGAAAAAGAAATCTTGTCAAGGTCAGTTAAGAGCCATGATTTGCTTTAGAATTCTGCAAATATCTTAGCACGTGACTATCAGGAGCCAAAAGAACCTCACACTGGCAAGAGTTACATTTAATAATTTTTTTTTCACATTTTTGGCAATGAAGTTTACCAGCACTTACACCAGGGAATTGTCACTTCCCAAGTACACCAATAATTTTATGCTATAAACAGACCAAAATTAATTCATTAGGAACAAAGGAAAGGAAAAAATATTCTTCCAAAAATTAAAATCAAAAGATTTTACTTCCATTCCAAGTACCGAATAAATCTCTTTTTGAAAGTTTTTTTTTCATAGAGCTCCTGACTGAAATGAACTATAAGGCACTTATTTTTCTTACATTGAGTAGGACGGCCTTCTTTGAGAAATAAAACTTAACATGACAATAAAATCTTCCACAAAGTGAAGAATGCTTACTTAGTCTATTCACAGTACAGCACGACCTTACTCTAACTGCATAGCTAAGCCATAGTTAAACTGTGTTCACTTTCTACCCCTTCCTGCCTGTGTGTATACGATGCAATGTGATTTTTTCACTGACTATATATGGAATCAGAGCAAGATTGAAAAAGGACTACTGTGATGGGAAATATACTCAACAGAAAAAGTTTAGCTTGCTATTTTTTAAAGCACTTCAGATCTAGCTCTAATTTTAAACTGTGGATTTGGATGTGAAAATAAAGAATATAGTCATAATTTAGACATAAGTGATAGTATTTCCTATTGACTGATTTTCCTTTTTTATTTTCTGCCATCTGTAACTTTGTATGTATCATCTCATTTGTACTGTGCTCCAGAAATTTGACTCCTTGTTTTCTTTTAATTCCTCACCCTAACTTCTTCTGTGCAAAGAAATTCCATTTTATATTTCCTCTTTTTTAAAATTATCTGGTTTTTGTCTAATTCAATTTTTCAATTATAGGACTACAAGTTTCCAGTGATAACACGTATTAAAAATAATATGCAGAATTGGCTAAGGTTCCTATTTTTTAGGTTTTCTGATATTTCCACTTAAAACAAGATCTTTTCACTTTTACTTTAAATGCTTCTGTTGAAGTCACTGATCTGTCCACTTCTCTTTTTTGCCTGAATGTCACTAAAAATAGTGACATTCTTTTAGAGTACAGATCTGTTTTATAGGTTTTCCAAAGTAACAATTCTGATATTTTTAAGGTTTTAAGATAAATCTAGTTTTTTAAATGTACTCGCAGTTTAACTCTTGTTTAAATAACACAGCTTTGCTTTGCATTCCATACCTTCTGTGTATTCAACAGACACTGTGGGCAGAAGCTACCTTCCACCCTGCTAAAGATGGCTTTCTTAGAAATTAGACTGAGCTTGATATATAGAGGCTACACAGGGAAATTTGTGTTTTGGATGGATGTCTAGCCCTGACCTGTAAGGTAAAGTCTTAGGATATTAACAACCACCTACTCTAAAGGCATCAGTTATGCTTATAATTTATGAGAAAAACAGAACTAAATGAGAACCCTCAGTTCGTCACAATCATACATAGGTCAGTCTGAAAGAATGCTTCTTATTTCCATAGATACAACAGATGCAAGGAACACAATAACATAATTTGATAGAATAAATTCTCAACTGTTTTGCAGCACTTTTTTTGCCATTACCTATGCATTTTCACCAATGATGAACAAGAGCCATGCTCATAAAAATCTGCATGGCTTTCTGAAATGTGGCTTGTCTTTCATATTGCCGTCTCTACTGCTGAAATGCACCACCTACCAGCTCATTGTGCTCACATCCACTGTTTGGCCTCCATAAATGTTCAGCAAGCATCAATGGATGTGCATTTTTCTACATAGAAGAACTCAATTACACACCTTTGCTTCATACACACTTCCATGTTGGATGCCATTTTGTCGGGTGGCCCTTCTGCTGCCACCTGTCCCATGGCAAAAAAGTGTTATGAAGCATTGGTGGGAATGTTCAACTTCTATTGCTGTGTTATCATCGTCTGTCTCTGACATCATGGGCCAACATAATAAAGTCATTACAAAAGGCGTTACTTTTAGTGTAGACCTCATGTGCTGAGCACAAGACTTCATGCTTTTGCTCAGACCTCATTCTATTACACTATTACTAGACTTGTTTAATGAGCTTCTCCATGTCACACACTGCTTGCAACAACCCTGTGCCCAATTGGTCATTCAGACTCTCCAGCCATCAAACTGATGTTTGTATGAGCTGGGTGTGTGAGGAAGGCAGGTCCAGCCAACACAGAAGGTCAAGGAAACATTCTGAAGAAATGTTGAGCATGTACAGCTGCACCTATTTTATATGAGAAAAAATAATTACACAATAATGGAAAGAATTTTGAAAATAATGGGATTGTGAGCAGATAATGCCTCTATAGCCCTATCACTGTTTGACATTGTTAATGTGACGATGATTATCCTTGAATTTAAGACAGCATTAAATAATTTCATCAATATCAATAGTTAAATAATTATTTACTCAAATTTTCTTCTAAAGGAAAGGAATACAAATCAAGAAATTTTGTCTTTATTTTTATGGTTAATTTTGTAACTGCTCGTTATACTACCTCCTCTATCCTCAGTGATGACTGAGACAATATGGAACCAATAAATCCAAACCTGTGTAAGGAGTGTGCCTAGGCAGCTAGAGTTAAAATATGTTTTCTTGTTTTTGATTCACTGACATCATGAAACCTTTGCAATCACTTTTTATATGGTGTGAATGTGGAAATGTGAGCATGTGTGCACCTGTATTATTGACTGTGCTATATCTCTATTAATAATACTAATGGAAGTTGTCAGTGATTGCACCCAAGCTTCGTTACTGATAATATGTTATTCATACAATCATAGAACTAAAATAATAAGCAGTAATTGTAGAATTGAAATAATAATAATCATAGAATTAAAATAATAATTCTAATTGAAATAAGATTATTGGAAAACGTAATTTGGTGCTGGTTACATTAAGAACTGTGCACCAAAATATGAGTTTGTTCTGTTCAGTGTAAAGCAGTTCAGCTTCTCTAAACACTGCTAATATTATCTTTTCCTTTTTTTTTTCTTTTTGTGAGAAAGGCCAGCATTTCCATGCCTGTACTATAACTAAAGAAGTACAGTTTTTCTTTATCCTATTCCCTCCTTTGCCTGCTGTTTTTTATTTCTTTCATAAACATGAAAGTGTGCATATTAACTTGTTATGAGTCTTAAATGCAATCCAACTGTGGGATTTGGCTTTGGCTCATTCTCTGATTCCAAATTTTAAAGTGAAAGAACTAGCCTTAAAGGAGGGAAGATAAAATAAAAATTAAAAAAATAATAATAAAATTTAAAAAAAGCCGATTGGTTGATTACTTTTATTCACTGAGCAGAGAAAATGAAATGAAAAACACCAGTGTCTAGATGATATAGAGAAACATGCATTTGTGAAATTGACACCTCAATGTAATGATGATAAACGAGATTCCCAGCATGATTGGCAGTTAAAATACTTTCAGTATTTTAAATAAAAAAGCAGAAGTTCCCTTTGTTATGTCTTCAGTGCAAATACACTTTTCAGATGGGATGAGGCAACATTCCAGTGCAGATTAGCAAATTTTGTCTGCAGTATTTCACGATCTTGATTTATCATGAACTCTGTGAACTCAAATTCTGTTAAAAGTGTCACAGAATCACAGTACAGAGAACACAGCTCAATAAACAAAAGTTTAAACGTCACAGTTATAAATAATGCTAATTTTAAGCAAAAGATACTGGGATGTTCATGTATTTTATATATGGTGAAGCAATTATCTGGCAGGGTTGCCATTGTGGTTAGGCAGTTAGGAGTTATTTTAAAAACACTGTGATTAGCTTTGCATGTATACGTGTAGGTGGAAGTGTTCTTGTGAGCAGCCATAGGTGAGTGCATGCATATGTAGACACAACAATGTCGTAGCCAAAGCCAAGACAATTTGATATCACTTTTTTCTAACCTTTTTAATTTTGTTAAGTGTGGAAACAAAAAAATATTGCCCAAAAGAGAAAAGGCGTAAACCCACATCTGCATTAAACTTACTTAACTATTACATATAGCAGATACCTCAGCGTATTATTATGCACGCCTTTCTATTTGTGTAGTGCATGATGGAAGAAGTTTCTGGAAGCAATGACAAAAATATGTAAGAAGTGTAATCTACTTAATAATATTTAGCTGACACATCAGTGGTGTGATCTTAGAATCAAAGAAAGAACCTCTGCTCTACCAGAAAAATATGTAGGCGTACCTGATGGGGCATAGAGCATGCTGTGAGAAGTATTGCTTGCCTGCCACCTGCATCACTTCTACTCCACAAATTTATCTTAATAAACAAGTTACAAAGTATATAAAGACTTTAAATTCAATTCGAAGCTGCTTTATGGGACTTATTATAAAAAGGAATGTTGTTTCCACTTTTGCATTTCTATAATCTCCTATAAAATTAGCCTAGGTTGTCTTCAGACACACTTGAACAGAAAAAATATTTCCACTTCAAAAATGAAAATGGTGACTTTCTGCTCATAACTGCCTTTTTTTACATTTTTTTTAGTTTTTCTTTTTGTTCCTTCATAATGCAAACTTAAAACTGTTACAACTATATTTTTATTAAAATTTTTTTTTTTTTACTTTATTTCTTTGAAAACGCAGTGTGAGTTTACAACATAAATAACAAGAGCAGGACCAGTAGATGTATTTTATAACATAATAGTGAAAAAATTGCAGGTGCAGGTGCTCTTTTTACTAGTGGTTGATTGCAGATGCTATTATTTCACACTTGTAAAATAGCAGGTGGGAGGTATATATTTCTAGTTAAGCCTAAGTAAAGGCTTAATCCAAAAACTTGGGGAAGAAAAGGACGGGAATGAAACAGGAATCAAGTAAAATCAGATTCAATAATTGAATTTTTTTGTTCTGTTATTTGAAATTTGTAACCAACTTGAAACACTGCATTTATAATATTTGATGTGTATTTTTCCTGAGCAGCTGTAGAAACCCTGTGTCAATGTGGCTGTCCAGGTCCTGTCCTACCAAGTAATAACCACTTGTAGTTACAAGCACCACCTTGGTACCAAAAGGTAACTTCCCTAAGTGGAAAGTAACAAATATACCAAACAATGAGGAACCCTGGGTTTTACTGTCAGATTTAGCACTGATGAGGACAGAGAGGAAAGAAAGAATTTTCTAGTTCTGTTTTCACTTGTATTATTTATGAAGTATTTAAGCTTAAAACAAAGAGATACTCCTTTTATCAATCAAGGGATCGTGCAGGACTCTTTTAGGACTTTAGTCGTAAAACTATAAAGAATATCTTTTAAATCTACCAGGTATTTCAAATCTCACTGTGTAAAATGTGTGCAGCCAGAAAATCTGAATATCTAAATTGTTCAAATACGCGTTCACCTTGGTGCAAACATTTCTTAAGGTACTAAATATTGGCCAGTATAATTAGCTTTTACCAATTTTTTTTTTTTTAACTTTTATTTTTGCTTAGTGGTTTTAAGTAGAATTGTAGGCAATATCATGGTCACAGTCTATGAGAAGAATATTCAATAACAAAATCTATTTTTCAGTGTAAGATTACGTATATATTGCATTGATATTTATAAAATATAAATGTAATATAAAATGCAAATACAGTATAAAATGCAATCATAAAATACAGCAAACACATACAATAGGTCTGGTGGTTCACCGCATGATCAGATTATGCATTTAAGGACCATAAGTAGACATGAGCAGGTTGCCTGCTTATCCTGTTCTATAACATTTCTTGAGAAAGGCCAGATAAGGCCAGAACATACAGAAATGCAGATTGAATAAAAAATGTTATTCAGGTTAAAAATATTTAAACAAAATTAAATCTGAGATCAGATCAATAAAATGACCAGCTTTTCATATTCTCATGTCTGTTATATACTGTTGCACCAAGAAGTTTACTTAATATATATGATTAAAATTGATAGCTTTTCAATACTGTTCCTTGAAAAATGTGTCACAAAATGACATGGCCTTCACCTTTAAGTATGTGTTGAAAATACAGATATCTGTCTTTCATCAATCATGCGAACAGATTTTGGAAGTGTTGCTATGTTTTGGCTGGCTGAAGTTCCCTAAATTCCAGAAGGAAAGCTCCCTTTCCTGTCTTCTGCCATAAATAACATCTTTTTCTTAATGTATTCCACTACTCAGAATAGTTTCTAAGGCTGTTCAACAAAGCTGTCAGGGCAAATGAATTGCTCTCCCCTGATGTTTGTTATTAACAGATTGAATAGTGATAGGATAATAAGCTCTTTCTTCATACATGAAAGACATTCTTGTGAGCTGGATTACAACTTGAGATATAAAAGACGTGCTCTGTGGATAACTTCCAGGCTACTTTGCACCACATTGCTTTCCCATAATTTTGTGTTTGTTATCTTGAACGAGTGACAGTAACCACCGATCAGAAATTTATGTGAAATGAGTACCACATGTATGATGTTTACTTCAGTCTGTACCAGATCATTATAGCCCGTGGAGCTATAGGCTGTGTGCAATTTAATATCAAATGTCATAACATGTGTATACAATAGCAAAAAAGTGACGGATAAAAAAAATAAACCACTTGTCATACCATAAGTATCAGTTTCCAATAAGTTTTGGGGGTGGTTTCATCAAGCAGGGACTTATTTGTTTGTTTTAGTATGTTAAAGAAATCATTTTTCTTCTAAAGTGGTTAGCTGTACATGCTTTTAAAATATAAGAAGTAGCTATTGCTACTTTTTTAAAGATTTGAAGGAGAGTGGCAAAGGTTTTGCTAATAAAAAAACAAACTCCCTAAGATCATTAAAAAGTACAAGAGAGGATGTTAACAGCAAATAACTTCAGCTAAAAGGAAGGTATTTCGGTATCGAAAGACTTTCCATAAAACATGGAGAGGATTATAGGTCAGAATTCATTGAGATTCTAACGCTCACTGAGATGTGTAGTACAAGCCAGCATTTATCCTCTCATTGGTGCAAACTGGTAATATATTGTTGAAATGTATTAAACTTTGCTTTGAGTATTTAAAAGATACATTTAAATTAGCAACTTATTAAATGTAAGTTCCTCCTGTAGTCAGTAGAAAACAGTAAACAAATCACCTTGAACCTGAATTTCAAGTTTATCATCCATCCGTCTCCATTAAGCATACTGGAAACATATTACATGACTGAAGTTTTGTGTCAGTCAAATTCTCATTAGCATAGGTATCACTTTGCTCTGTTAAAGAACTTTGAATCAATACTGCAGGCAGAAAAACAGGAAAACATAGCCAGGCAAACAAAAAATAACCAACAAAACAAACAAAAATAAAACTGATACGTATGCAGGCCAATCAATATTTCTTTCTGTTAGATCATTTCTTGCATATATGACTGATGACTAATTGAAAATGTGTTTGAAATATCTAGGGTTTATTAATCTATTTTATATTATGGTATTTTTTGTGCGTCCATGTTCGTTCTACAAATGCTGCCCAAATTGAAAATTTCAGTTTAAATTAGAAATATTTAAAATATTGTTGTCTTGGTGCCTAGTATTTTAATATAATTGTTTGCATCCCCGGTGTGCTCTATATGTTTTGAATAAAATATTATTCTTACCGGTATAATTCATATAGATACAATATACAAGAAATAAATTTATTCGCATTTTAAAGGTAAATTCTTCTTCATCCTAACAGGAGATTCAATAATGTGTTTTCTGGGTAAGTTCTGACAGCTCTAGGTAGGTCTTGGAAGCTCAGCATGGATAAAACAAGAATTTTTGTTCTTTTTAAAATTCTGATATGTGTTTATTATGTAGGTATGTGGACTCAACTCTAGAGGATTTCTGCTTTGTGTTCCGTTAGTAAATAAGCACATCACCATATAACACCTTCTGCTATTTATTCTAGGCTGTTCTCTGAACAGATTTTGTTAACAAAATGTTTAAATTCTAAGTTCAGCAATTTAGGACAACAATAAATTTTAACTTTTGCATTACATTGTTTTGTAACTATAAATTTGGATAGTTAATATACATTCTGATGGGTTCCAATTCAGCACCTGTTTTACATTAACCTTGTTATAAACTGAATATATAATTAAGCATCTTCTTGAATGCAGAAATATGTCTGAAAGCTTGCCTTAATGAATTGTACAAACTGGGATATCAGCTGATATGTTGTAATACAACATATTCCTTTAACATCAATGAAAATTATGAAAATGTGCACACTTAGAATTTTTTCTCCTAGGGCTTTCGTTTTTATTATTAGTTTAATTTCTCATTTCAGATAAGGGAATACATTTATAAATAAGCATTTTTTTAGTTGATTATATGTGTTAATATAAAGTATAATAATTTATGTGAACCATTGAAAAATAATGTAAACCTTCAGGTATATTTATCTTTCATTTAGCTCTCAAAATATGTGATTTTATATGTGCCACAAACTCAAACTCATCATCTAATTTTACCTAAAAGTAGCATTGTTTAATATACTTGATTATACTATCTGTTCAGTGACCTTAATATTTCTGTGAGCAGTTTTTAAAATGTACATGTGTGGAAAAGATTATATGTTAAAAAAACAAACATAAGAAAAAAAATCAGTCATTCTTCCTTTAGCAAATTTTCAGCAATGATGGAGGCTATAGTGAAAAATTAGTCTGCTTTCTTCCCAGACCCCCAGAATTATGACCAAAATTTTCATCCAAAATGTTATGCCCCCATCTCTTTATGACTTGGAATGTTAACTGTGTGTTTGGAAAATAACTGTACTGTCTATTTGAAGGTAGCATATATATCATTATCACTTTTTTTTCCCCATGAGTTTTCAAAAAATTTATTTTGAGAAAGATTTTGGTAGGTGGCTGGGTTCAGTTTCCCTGTTATATAGACCATCAACAGCTTCATTTCTGAAAAAGATGTTACAACTATGATCAAAGAATAAGATATGCATTTTGTTACTTTGTTGTTTGATAATGCAATTAGTGACATCACCTTGAAAATAAATTGAGAATGCACATACAAAAAGGAGATCTAGACAGGAGGGTTCTCTTTATTAAAGACCAACTCTCTTGCTCCCTCTCCGTATTCTTAGAGATGCAGCAGAGATATGCTGATGATTCGGTTAATATCCATCAATATAGGCCTTCTCCTTTAACTCAAGTTAAATTCATATAAAGAGACTGTTGAGGAACCAGGTGGGCATCATAGCATTAGAAAAAGGAGTTAGAGATCTTATATAGCTATGAAGAATATTTGTTCTGGCAGAAACATTCATCACATCTGTAACTTGACAAGATTCATCATAAAGTAAGAAAATTATTACTATTGTCAACAGCATGTTAATATCTAATTTTTAATTTAAGAGAGGTAATCAATATGCAATTACATACAATATAAAGAAAATTTACACAAATTGATAAGTTATGACCAGCTAAATATATTCCAGATCTCAAGAGAACCCTGCTCTTTGTTAATTAGTGACTGCCTGTTATAGATGGACAACACTGATGTTCTCAGAGAAGGAAGAACTGTTTTGTCATGCCAGCAACTACAGCAACTATAAAATCAGGCAATTCTGACAAGCCTCCCAGCAACAATTCAAGGAAATAGGGAAGCACTACAGAGAATTTCCTCTGTTATTTACCCTGAATGTCTTGCTATAAAAAATCTCACTGCTTCAAGCCACAATTGTAATGTTTTTTAAGTTTGAGTCATGCACAGAATGACTTACTCATGAGGGCTGGACAATAACATCTGTATGTAAAAGCCAAACTATTAGTGTCACACCCAATTTTCCTACTCTGGCCATTCTTCCAGGCAGAGAAGATGCATATCTGCTTCA
The DNA here is from genome assembly GCF_023343835.1 of Lagopus muta. Taxonomy (NCBI): domain Eukaryota; kingdom Metazoa; phylum Chordata; class Aves; order Galliformes; family Phasianidae; genus Lagopus; species Lagopus muta. Next base: position 41,889,968 of record NC_064438.1, read on the forward strand.
AATCTTGTTTGATCTAAAGCTGAGATTTTTTTCAGTTAAAATAATTCTCACAAGTTTTGTGATAGTTTCTGCATAGCTAGGGAACAATGTAAGCAAATGTAATTATGCAGCTTACATCTATCCAAAACAGTGATAGCTGCACAGCAGATGCTAAGTGAGCGCTTCTCTGAGCACTAATTCTTAATAGCTGAGATTACTCTGATAGGATTCAGAATAGTGAATAACTCCTCTTAAAATTTACAAATTTTATACCCAGATAATCTATCTGGTCTGTGTTCCTTAATAATTAAGATGTCATAGTTTAAATTACAGCAACAAGGCCCAAGTGAAGTATTTTCTGTTGAGAATGGAAACAGGAGATAGGAGAATTTATTATTTATTATTGTAAAGGAGTTAAATGAGAATTAAATGGAAACTGAAGTATGATTGCTGGAAGGGCCAGCAACTTCAGGAGAAAAAGCATATTAAAACAAAACTTTTGAGAACTTTCCTTATTCTTAGCTTTCTTGTGCTCATTATAAATAATTGGCTTTGTTGTAACTGATAAAAGAAACACAGCTCTGTAATTCATGTTAACAAATTATAATTTTGTTATGCCCATTTAATAACCACACATAGGGCCAAGACAAGATGTCTCCTCATTATGAAGTAGTTTAAAATCAGTCTGGCTTTGGGTTCTGAGCTGGGTTAACATCAAAAGTGGGAATTTGTTTCAGAACTTGAAAGAATTTATCTTTTATCTGATTGATCCACAATAGATATGTGGATTTTCTTCAAACTTTAGGAAAAAATATAGTTCAAACCCGACCATAAAAAATGCCCTAAAAACACCACCTCAAGTAATAATCAATTTTCATATCACAAGTCTGAAGTGAAAGAAAGGAAAAAAAAAAAAAAAAAAAAAAAAAAAGGAAACAAGGAGACCAAATTAAAGTCTCACTTCTACCACTACAAATATGTAAGACTTCAGATGCTATCAGTAGAGTTCTGTTATGTGCAAGGATTAGGAGCCAGTCTGGCACATCTCCATCTGAACACTGTTATGGGTCAGAAGAACTGTTCACTAAATCAATTTTAATTTTTCTAGAATTAAGCTTTAGTGGAGATTTTGTACTTTGAGTTCCAGTAAACCTTGCCCACAGTTTGCTAAACTGTTCCTCAGGCTAGCCCATTTTTTCCCTTATCCCACCCCACATCTTCATGTTTTTCTGGCAGAAGTCCTAGATTTATGGAAAAACTCTGCCAAACCTAAGTTCAGAGTGAGGACACATCTCATTTCCAAAAGGGAAGACTATTTGAAAAGAGAACAAAATCTGATATGTGGAACCTCATCCTCACAGAAAGCAAAGTGCTGTAGTTCACCCACAGTAAAAACAGCTCTTCCCATTTTAAGCACCCACTCTTGAGAATTCATATAAATAATTTCTAAATCTCAATATTCTTTCAAGTTTTAAGGAAAAAGAAACATAACAAAATGGAATAAAATTGTGTAACTTTCATTTTCATGACTTCACTGGAAAGAAATTGAACAACAGCATGTAATCAAGTCAAATGCTGTGATTTCACAGAGAAATAATATAATACTATGAAAATAGAAGCAAAAGCTGCACTCATTATTAACAGTTCGCGCTTCTCACTCTATAACTGTACAGGTTTGTCAGAGATATGTCACTTTTACTCTGCAGAAATAATGTTTGATGTGGAGTATTTTCTACCACCAAATCATCTTTTGCCTTTGTTTCTTTGTGAGTCTCAATCCCCAAGTTAAAACAAATGCTAAATTACACAGGCATTGTGTAAGAAAGTTCTATAACAAACTTTCAGGTAGAAACATTCTTTCTTCATGTTTAACAGAAACCAGTTAATCAGAAATAGGGCAAAGCAACAGTCATGTTTTATGTTGTTGTCAATACTGACAGATTATGCTGATAATACATCTGTGGTTACTTGCAGGCTGCTCTGAAATCTGTACTGGCCTGCCTAATCCTCTTTTGCCCAAAATGTCCCACCACTGAGAGGCTAAAGATAGACTCTTGCTGAGCTGCAAAGTGTGATGTGCTGGAGCAGGTGGAAGTCAGGATTAGAGGGCTTTCAGTAACCCTGAGAAAGGCTCAGTTCTGAGGCATGTCCAGGCAATATCTGCAAAAGAGGACTTTATTTCCCTTCTTTTCAGAGAAGCCAGGGAAAATCCCTGCTGGATTTGCCAGCTTCAATATGGATTTTTTAAATGAATCAGTATTTTGTGGCCTCTGCTTGCTTGGTTCCTTCTGCCATTTTACCATTCAACTATTGACAGTCTAAGTATTTAAGTCTAAGTCTAAGTAGATGCAAAAAATCTCTTCTAAGCTAGGAACCAATATTAGGGAATCCAGAGAGCACAGCTATTTTACACTCTGGTTTTATTTCTAGCTCCAGCATCCTCCTTCTCTTGTGCTCTTGCTGCTGGTCTGGTTTGGAAAACGCATGATATTCTTGCCTTGTAGATTATGATGTGAGGTGAGTAAATCAGATCTGATGGGTACTTATTAAAACAAAACAAAAAACAAAAAACAAAAACAAAACAGTCCTCTGTGTCAGACTAATCTGAACTGGACTTTGTACAGTTCAGATTTTGTAATTTAAGCCATTGCAAATGAGTTGAAATCCAAGTATTTCAATAAATAATTACCACTGCATAAACTTCCTTACTCACTGGTCATTAGACCTCATTGACGAGAAGGCAGCTGCATGATGCAGCTCTTTATTTAGTCCTTTTAAATGCACTACCTTATTTGGCAACATTATTCTTTGCTGCTGTTTAGACTGAGTGCACGATCAGATAGAGAGTTAAAGAGTTGCCACACCCAGTCCTTCTGAATAATTAGTTATCAGTCTGTATCCTTCTGAAGAGATATACACTTAACTTTGCCTATGCCATTTCCCTGTTGAGTCATTCCCTTACTGCTAAAAGAGTTTTTCTTTTGAGCTGTCTTGCCCATATCTCTTCCTGACAGATGTAGTGTGCAAAATGTGAAGAAACATGCCACCACAATGTCTTTGTGTGCACAAGGTAAGAAGGTATATGATAATCAATGCATTATTCACTTACTCTAGAATGGTGACAGTCATTTGATGGTAAGATGAGCACATACTCATCTGTTTCCCAAGCTTCACTGCTGCTATTAGGTATTTTGGACTTCATAATTTTTTTTTCCAAGGGAACAAAGACCTAGAGTCTGATGTGGCAGTCAAATTTCCCAGTTTGAAGACATTAAAGGAGTAGACGCTCGAAGGAATAGTGATTGCCTGAAAATCCAGATTCCAGTGTTGGGAAGCATCTTCTTTCTCTTCACCTCTTCATAAACAGTTTTAATAACAGATTTTTAATCTTATAAATCTAAATAAATCTAAAATATTCCTATATTATTTGAGGACATAAAGGTTCAGAGTTCCAACTTTTGAAACATTTATGGAACAAAGGATAGAGAGGGGAGGAAAAGTGCAAAAGAGTACTGCATATAGCATATTACTCTGAAGGATGGACACTAGGGCTGTCATAAAAAAATGCTATTTCCTTCAGTATGCTAGAAAATAAATCATTATTTTTAGGATTAATCATTTTCTGCATCCAAAAGCATAATATGTAAGCATTCTATTGACTGTCTGAATTCTACTGTGTTCCAAACGATGACAAGATATGCCCATTTTCTTTTCAGTAGACTAGTGAGAAGCTAGAGCTTCCTGTTGTTATGTCTTTGTGTGCTCTCACAATGCAATAAAATGTATTGCAATACAATTGTATTGCAGGGAAAACCTCAAGTTTGGGAGAACTAGGACTTCAAAACTAAAGTATATTCATAGTCTTTAGGTTTCAGCCTTACCAAAAATGAGACTAGGAATCATGAGAATGCCTGTTCAAGCCAAGACTTACAACACCCTCCATGGTTTTACACAGATCTCAGGTTTAAAAATGCTTGAACTATTCCTGACTTTGATTCTATGTCTTTTCCATACTTCTCCCAGTTACTTTTAAATAGAAGTGAAACCAGGAAGCTTTTTAAATCCTCTTGTTTTAGGAATCCAGTTTCTGAGCAGAATTCCCACAGTACCCTTTATTTGTTGCAGAGTAAATCCTCAAATATCCCTGATTGTAAATTGATAGACACACATTCTAGGAACTTCATGACTTCTCACTGATAAAATGCTGACATTGAATGATCTCAGTATCACTGCTATCCTCTGTCTTAATACAGCAACTATAACTTCCATTAGATAGATAAAGATAAATGAGGAGGAAACTGAAGTGCCGGTCAAGACACACATGACTTGCCTGAACAAGAAAGTGAGTCAAAGAGCAAGACTTGAACATAAAGCTCCCGTTTTCAGATAGTATATTCTAGACTATATTACTTCTTTTTTTTTTTTTCTTCCTCTCTTTTCAAAGACAAAATTAGGAGGATTAATTTATAATAAAATCATTTAGGAGCATGAAGGAAAACAGCAAATTCTTCCCACTTCCTGTTATCTAGAAGGATGGATATTTAGTTCACGAATTAGGTTTGTTGGTTATTTTTGTTTAGCCTACAAGAGTCTGTATTATTTAAATCCAGTGAGGGGTCAATTCTTATACATAGTAGGATTTTCCAAGTAAACTTGAAGAGAAATGAAAAGCTTATGTAATACTTGCAGTATAAACACATTAAAACTTTCCTGATTCCCCCAGAGGAAAATGATAACAGTTTATTAGTATCTGATCTTTGTTATCATTGTCTGTAACTACGGTAATCTTCATTCTTTCCAGACTAAAATTATTTTAACTAGATATATCCTTTTCTTTCTTGTATAATGAATTTGCAAGTTTAATTTTTAAAAATTAATTCCAGCAATTCTATTTCAGGCTATGCATTATGGACAATTTGTGATCAGTTGTGAAAGATTAGACCCTGGGCACACTTAATGAGGATGTTTTAATAGTGCAGATGGCAAAACAGCCTGTACAAGCAGGTCTGGTGGGCATTCTGCAAAAGCTAATTCAGTCAAAATTTATCCAGGATGACATAATGTACTATTGCTACACTGGGAAACTCTATTAAAATTTCACACATTTAAATTTCTCCCTTCTCTTTTAATTAGAATTTTACAAGATAAAGTAGAGGACACATGTACTTCCCTGAACTTAACAGGAAAGGTCAAGGATAAACAGTGTGATGCATGATGTTCCTTTGTGCTCAGCAAGTTTAGGTTAGGAAGAATGTGCTAACATGACTGTGTAGAAGAGACACGTTTGGGTATGAATTCTCACTGTGAAGCAGCAGTGGTACTGGGATGTTTTGTCTGCACATGCACACCCACCCACACCACCTGTTACATAATTCAATGCGCATGTAGTCTCCAAGGCACTAAAAGGAAAGTGAATTCCTCTCATTCTTGAGCCAAACTTTTAATTCTCCAGAAGACCTCAGCATTTTTTTAATCTCATTTGCCATTGAATTTTACAGGAATATTAAATGAAATTCCTAAAGTGATCAGAGAATGTTTATGCATTTTTCCTGTACTGAAAAAAGGCACAAGCAACCCACTTTTATTCTAATAGAGACTGGAGATTACTTCTTTTTTTAATTTTTTTTTTTTTTCTGTCCTGAATTTTCTTCTGACTTTTGTATCCCTTACCTTATAATAGATTAGATTGAGCAAGAGATGTAGAAGGTGTGTCCAGAAAGCTCTTTTGAAATCCACTCCTGAAGAAAACATGGTGATTGAACTGGAAGATATGAGTCTGGGCTTGCTGAGCATAAGAAGGGAACCCCAGTTCAATAATTCTCACTGTAGTTCTTCAATCATAGGTTTATTGTTAAAAAAATTGTGGTTGTCTCCTTCTTATTATTTGTGGACAATGATTTTTGAATTTTCTGTGCCTGTAAATACTTACTGGATGAGTCTATACAGGGATACTTTATGAATAATTATATCTATGCATCTCAAGACTCCTAAGCAATTAAAAAAGATTTTTAAAGCATTATTAGAGCTCAGTTTTGTAAGAGAAGAGATGCCTGCTGCCTCAATTTCCTGGAGTTTGAGGGCCATTTATGAGTAACTACCAAAACTACTGTGTTGCCATGCCCCAGGATTTCATAGAATCACTATAGGAGACTATGAAATCTTTCAGATGAAATTTCTTCTTTCCTGTCCTTAGAAATACACCATGTACAAGGTCCGTGTAAGCGAAATTAGCTAAATTAATAATCTAGCTCCAAAGACTATAGAAGGGTGAAGAAAATGCCAAGAATGTTCTTCGTGAAACAGAAATAGCTTTTTGGGTTTTCTTCCTTTTTTCTTTTGCCTTTTCCTTTTCTCTTTTTTTTTTTTTTCTTTTCTTTTCCTATCCAAATACAAGTACTATACAATTTCCCTTTACAGTAATCCATTTGATAGACATTACTTAATCAAACAATACCAGCTGTAGTGTTTTAAAAGGAGCAGCTACATACGCACATAAGAACAACAGAACATATTTTCTGTTTTTTTTTTTTTAAGACAATGATCCATTTATTAATGTTTATAGTTATTAAGCTGTTAAACTGCCAGCCTGTTAAATCTGCCTTTAGATAAAATACTTCGTAAATATTTAAAAGAACTGTTCGTAAATTCATCATGTTAAACCTGCCTGAGATCACTATTCATATAAATTTGATAGAAAAAAGTCTCTAAAACTACAGAAATATTATAATTCATACATGAAGGAAGAAGGGAGTAGTCAGTTCCAAAGCAGTTTATTTCAAAAAAAATGTTATGACCCACAGCATATTCCATCATACTAATTTAATCTTTGGAAGTTTGTTCTGCATTGCATTAAAAAAAAAAAAAAAAAAAAAAAAAAAAAAAAAAAAAAAAAAAGACTTGCTTCTAGTGATTACATATTAGATAGAAATGTTTTTCTTTATCAGAAAAATAAATTAACTGACTCTGAACTTTTATACACAACTCCCGTAAAAATGAAGCCAAAGACATTCAGTTGAGTACTCCCTCTATTAACTGAGTGCAATATTCCATTTCTATCTTCATCCAATTACTCTTGTTGGGCTGCATCTTTTAATGTGGTGCTTGCAGGAAAATCAGACTTTTCTGTAGACTGGCATTAGTTACTTTGCACGTACTTGTGCAATTCCAGCAAAAGCCATGGAATGTGTAGCACAGAAAGGATAACAAAGAGTGTGGAATATCCTGTTTTTATGGGCATGTTCTACCCATCAATCTGTCAGACTGAATCATTTCTGCAGCTGTGTGAATAATTTGCAGTGAATCATTCTGCAATGATTTAATTTTTGCTGCTCATGAGAGATTTCTGACCATTACTAATATTTTTATTAGAAACATATTTTAAATTATCCATTTAATTATTATTCTCTGATTTTTATGGGTTGATCATGAAAACCTCTTGCCTGTAGAAACATGGATTAGCTTTCAGAATGATCGCTTATGCTGAATAGCAGCTTTCTGTAGAAGTGAGAGTACAGCAAACAAAAGGACTATTCAAACACTTCAAACTCTGTCCCAAGTCATAATTGTTATTTGAACTGTTAGATGTGATTGGTCAATTAATTTGCTCAAAATTACTGCCAATCTCTGATTGGGTATCTATGTTAATGCTGCCAGTAGTAAATGTTCAATTTGTATAAATGTTGAAAGCAAGTTTCACAAACAGTCTAGCCAGATAAACTTATTCACAAAAAGTATTACAGAGAATGAAGAAATAGAGGGGATATAAGCTAGATTCATGTGAATTTATTTTAAAATAGGAAAATATATCTGAAGATGTAATGTTGCACTTGTTTTTCATTGTCATGCTTATTTACTCCTATGTCTTTGAAAACAGAGTAATCATTTAATTACTTACACCTGTAATATTTATCACAGATAATATAACAGAATCACAGAATCAGAGAACGGCCAGGGTTGGAAGGGACCTCAAGGATCATGAATATCCAACCCCCCTGCCACATGCAGGGCTACCAACCTCCACATTTAATGCTAAACCAGGCTGCCCAGGGCCCCATCCAACCTGGCCTTGAACACCTCCAAGGACGGGGTATCCACAACATCTCTGGGCAGCCTGTTCCAGAACCTCACCACTCTCTGGGAAAAGAATTTCCCCCGATGTCCGACCTAAATCTCCCCTCCCTCAACTTAAAACCATTTCCCCTCTTCCTACACATATCAACCCTTTCAAAGAGTTGATTCCCCTCCCCAATATAATATTTTAATATAATATAGTACAACTTTTCTATATTTAGGTACATGTAATCACAAAATAAATGAATTTATTTATATAATCAATGGTGATATACAGTCACTGAAGAAAAAAAGAATAAATTAAATTTTGAAAAAGTACAAGGCAGATTCCTTAGAAATCTGAAGATTGCACTTATTTTCTCACTATGCTCCATGAGAACAGAAATCTCATCCAAGTTTTATATGCCAAGGATGGATTCAGATAAAAACTGGCAGACTGATCAGAATTTTTCTCTGAATATTTCAAATTCAGTCAAGTGTGAAACTTGAAGTAATTTTAGTAAAGGAACTACTTTTTCTATTTGATTAGAGTATAAGTTAAAACTCTTTGATGCCTTCTGCTTAAAAATTAACAAATTCTTTACAGATTTACCTAATTAATGTTACATTTTAAGCACACCACTAGAAATAAGGATTTAATATAATTTTATACTGTTTTCCTTATTCTTGTTGTTGGAACTTAACACTTAAGAAACTCAGATGGAAATGAGTTAGCATAAACAAGCATAAGGGTACCCTCCTGAAATAGCTAGAAAATTTGAAATGCTACAAATATAAATAAAAAGTGAGATTCCTCCAGTCACATCCTTCTTCTTTGGATTTCTCAATCTGAACAGAGATCTTGAAGAATGAAATCACAAAATCCACTTAATTTATTAAAGCATTAAGTTGTGTAATTAAAATCCCATAAGAACCACCTTATGTTCTAACAGACAAAAGTACCTGCAATGAAAATCATACATTAAAATGCTCTAAAGCTATTGAAGTAAAGGTGAATGCACATGTATGCTTTCAAGCCATATTCTGAAATGTCATAGATACAGATTCAATGGAACTTGCTTCTTGAAGCAGGATTCCAGGAAAGAGTGTACCATAGTCTTATAGAATGTATCATCTGGTTATGAAGTGGCTGTCATTTAAGGACTTGCTTGTTCACAGGCTGCAGTGCACCAAGAGAAAAATGAAGAAATAGATGAATACTGTGATTCGGTACGTCTGGCTTCTATTAAATCGAGACTGCTTTATCTAATTGCATTTCAATAATGCAGCTTTTTACTGTCAATGTTATACAAAATATTCTGTCATAAGCATTATGTGGCTTTTCTTTGTTTTAATTGTTCTTTTCTATGGATGCAAATTCCTGCAACAGTCTAGTGTATAATTTTAAACTAAGTAAGTAGAAATTAGGTGCAGATATTGGAGTAAAAAATGGTAATAGTTAAATTCTTTAAAGATTATTAATACTGTCATGTGTAGACACAAAGTTCTACGAGAACTAGTTGTAGTAAATCCAAATATATTACACTTACACACAGATATGTATGCAAAAGAGACAAAAGCTTTTTAGGCTTTGAGTGGCTTTGGCTGAAAAAACTAAGACCACAGATCAGTGATTTTAATTTCAGAATATCTTTCAGAACAGAGCTGCTTTGGCTGCTATACATGGCTTTAAATAAGGCTGTGTTTGTCTAGAGGACTGATGTGTGCTTCCAAACTTAAGTTTAGTTGCTCCCTTAGATCATGTCCTAGTCCAATCCTGGGATAAGGTGAGTCCTGAGATTAACACTGTTCCTGCATTGTTTTCTATGGGAAGAAAATGTGGGCCTTTAAAGTGACTGGAATTTCTGCAAGTCAATTAAGTGAATGAAGAATAAACAGGCGATACATATATGCTATGACATAAACCCACAGCCTGACTTGATACCTTTCTTCCAAATGAATGACTTTGCAGGGGTCAGAGTCTGTTTAGGGTAGTGGCTGAATTTCTCATGAAATTTGCTGTTACCAGACAAATTAGTGTTTCACCTCTCATTCAAGAAGGGATGATGATCTTTAACAGAAAAATAAAATAACACCATGACTAAAGATTTATGCGATCCATCACAACAGTTGTGGTTTCTTTTTTTCTTATCATGGATATGTTTGACTTACTGTCATATCAAATAATAAATAGCTTCTGTATTATGAAGCCACAAATAATCTGTAGCCACATTCTGAGGAAGAATAACTTCTGATGTTATTCCTATCTTTTTCATTCTTAATAATGTGAAATCTAATCTTTATCTGAACCTTACTGAGCCACGTTTATATGGATGCTTTTATAGTAAGGAAGTCAAAAGATAAAGTATAATTCATACTGCTTTGTCTTTCAGTTTTAAAGTCGTATCTACATAAGTCCCAAGCATTCCACAGAGCTACAGTGAGAGCCATAATGAGAGCCCAAATAGTTATCTAACTTATTATATATTTTTCAAAATTTGAATCTCAATTCAATATACTTTGTAAAATATCTTTTCTCCCTGTCACTCTCAAATACATCTATAGTCCCTTTTTCATGAACTTTTTTTGACTGTCATGAAATACAGTAAATTGATCAGAGACCAGCTTGATATAAATTAATTCATTATATTCCAGAGCAATTAGCAAGTGTTTTAATAAATGTGAGTACTTAATAACAGTGAAATGAAAGTGTCTGTAATAATCAGTTATTAAATGTATGTTCATCAAGCAATCCAATAAATTCATTATTTGTATTTAGTACAATGGGACTTTCATGTTAGATCTTTACTATCCAGTTATTAAAAGAACATTTCCTGAGAAAAAATTAAAAGTTTTGTTTTATACTAAAAAAACCTTTTCATGAAATACTCCATACTTCAAAAGCTACAAGCTATTTCAGATTTTGAGTCCTCATCACAGAAGAGATTCCTCATAAAATAACAGGGATAGGTCCTACTCCACTGAAGTCAGTGTAAGTTCTTATAGTCCTTCAAAGACAGCCAGAATTTGCTCCGATATATAAAAATTCTTCCTTTTAAATAGATGAGTATTTTTTCTTCCTATTTTATTGCTGCTATTCACTCTAAAGGTGCTCAAAATTAAGGATAATTAAGGATAAACAATTAAGGAAAATTAAAGATAATAAACTAAAAATTAAGGATAGATTTCAAAAATCTATGTATATCTCCAGCCTCACATGGAAAGCATTAGAGAGGATAGGCTAAAGGAGCTTAGTGAGCCTAGGATCAAAAGATGAGGGTTGACTGTCCAAGAACAGTAGAAGCTGGAGAAGCATGGCGTCTTATTTACAGATCACCTGGAAAACCACAGAAACACTGGGCAAAAGATAAAGCAAGTAATGTGTTGCTGAGAGGCATCTGGACAAGCCATATCTGACTGCAGGTGGATCCAGTACCAGAAAGATAAAAATATGAGCAGTCACAGATCATATGATACATGACTGGAAAAGTGAAAGAAGTGAATATCCTACTCTCAGGCACTTTTAAGGGTCGTGTTTACTTGCTTATTTGTGCATCCTCTAACTAGTCGAATTAGGCTCAGTAGAGATGCAGTACATGATCTATGAGGAGGGTTTTTTCCCTTGATTAAGATATCTAATTGCAGTCTTCAGCTACACAGAAAAATGATTATAGGGAAGGCTGAGACAGACTTCTCTTGCTAGAGGTCATTTGTGGCAACATGGGAAATTTTGAACACGTACAAGGAAAAAATCACAATAAACATGAATACACAGTGGAAAAGGTTGTCTGGAAATGCAGAATCTTAAAGTTTGAATGTATTAAAAACTCAGTAAGACCCAGAAAAGCTTGATCTGACTTTGAAGTTAGCTATTTCCCCCTAACAGTTTCTTTGGACTAGAGATACGGTTACCAACCTAAATTATTCTGCAGTTCTGCTTTCCTATGATAGAAGTTTGATTAGGGCTTTCCTTATACCACCTATCTCAAAGCAGTTTGGAAAATCAAACATGCACAAATAAACAAACAAAAAATCCCACCACCTTATTAGAACTCAGCTTATAAAAATGCATTATTATATGCATAAGAAAAATATTGCATCTGTGCTACAGGGAGTCAGTAAACACATACACACTTCCTTTTTGTGTATAATTGTTATTTTAGAATAACTATAGTTTTGCCCACTAAAACAGAAAGGTCATTAGCCGTGTTTATTGTTTACCTGTTGAATATAAACATTTTTGGGGTTTTTATTGTTTGTTTTTTTTTTCCAACAAACATATTAGAGATATATGCTGAATTTCTGTTTGGAAAACTGATGCTGTCTGAAGATTCTTTATCAGAATATTGCCAGAATATTTTGTTTGTGAACTGTCACTATCTGGCTTCCAGTTTGCCAAGCTTGACAGCCTGTAAGTCACCTTCTCTCTTACACCCCCTTTGAAAACTCTTAGGAGATTCATAGAGAAGCTGAAAGTAATGACAGAATGTATCGTATACAACAATAAGTTAGGAGGTTTGAACCATAATGAGATGAGAATAGTCAGCTCATTCAGATATAGAAATTCACTAGAACATTCACCTGAATTGTATGAGGAAGTGAAAAGCTGGGTGAAATTTTGCAATGTATATATTGTAGAGTATCACAGTCTTAAATTTTGTTTCAAAACAGTGTAACATTCAGTGAAAATTATTTTTCCATCAAACCTTTTCCCAGTCTGTTAAAATGTAAGAAATGAAACCATGTAATTCTAGTTTCTTTACACTTTCTAGATGGCAAAATATTGATAGGAAGTCCAGTGAAAAGTTAATCTATTTTATTTTATGGGCTATGAACACTGTCTATTTTATAGACACAGAGTCAAGGAATAGCACAGTTTTAAATTCAAGCTTGTGCAGATAAAATAAATTTTCAATCAAGCACTATAAACTTCACTTCTTCTAATACAGCAGTTATCAGAAATACTGTGAATCAAAGTTATGAAGTTAAAATTTTCTTCCTACCACTCTCTCTTGCTCAGGAGCTCTTATATGTGAAGTAAGCTTTTGTTATTGGTAGTATATTGGCTAATGAATGAAGTAGTTCAAGAGGAAGTTTGATTGTGTGGTTTTATGTGAGAACTCCACTTTTAAACTGTCACTTATTTGGCAGTTGTTGGCATTTACTCCAGCTATGAACATCACAAGTAATTACTATAAAAACTATGAATTTTGAATCTTTAATGTATCTTAGAAACATAAGCGTAACGCTCTTTCATTCAGTGACATATTCTTAATATATCTGCTTTAGAAAGATATTCTTCAAATATAAAAATATCTAATAATAGCTAATTGTCACATAATGAAAATGAGGATGTGTAGCATAACTGCTATTTATATTTGAAACCATTCCTTTAAAATTTCCTTTAAAACACCTGTAAAAACATGGTGTCACAGTCTTAAATCTCATTTCAGTGTAATTGTACCTGCTTTACTCAACAGAGCTTTATATGTATATACATATATACATATGTAACAATCTTCAAATGTGTCTCTATATTATTACTATTTATATGACAGTACTGCTTGGAACATGAGCCAGGAATTGAGCCTCAGTGCATTAGATTCTTCACAAGTTACCAGTAACAGATAGTTATTTTACCAGAAACTCCAACAGATGAGAGGAAAATGTTGACAAGAAAGGTATTATTATCATCTTTACGGAAAGAAAATCCAGGTACAGGCAGATTAGAAGATGTACCCAAGAACATACTAGGATTATCAAATATGTATCTTCATGGTCTTATCAGGCATGCAAACTTTCACTGTCACTCCACAGAAGTGACTTTCATTCCCTCTAAATTTAAAGCCAACAATATGGTAGGATCTTTGGCTCTTTTTTTGTTATCCTCAAGCCAACAGGAACTTCTGTGGTAGTACAGATAGCTATGTGATTACTCATGGAAAGTAGGGATAGGGTACTCAGATGTACTTGGCAGCCTGTTACATTCATTCTAAGAAAACAGCAGACACTCTTCATTGAACACTTTGCTTCTTCTCTGTTAGTTGTCCACATGATTTTTGAACCTGAATGAGGCACAAACCTCCATCCCTCTGGCACTGCATGAGTGATTTAACAGTGAGTGTATGTGTAGAATGCACATCCCTGAACAAAATACATAGGACCTCTCTTTGTGCTTCACAAGCCTAATTCTAAAGGCAATCTCCAAACCTCCTGCAAAAGACATACCTAGTGGTGTTCTGCTGATAAACACCTAATACTTTCAAGTGCATCTCCACTGTAAAGGAATTTACTATTTTCTTCATCAGCCAAGGTTTTTCCTGAAGAGATCGGATTGTGCCTCTGGGGTCACCTGGACAGTATTACTCCCAGAGACCAGTTCCAACATCATTCTACCTCCCTATAACTTGGAGCTGCTAGGAGTACAACCCCCAGTTTGGAAAGAGGAAAATAAGGAGATCTATCTTTTTCCATGGTCTGTGGCCACTTTTGAATCAGTAATGTACCATCTTTTTTCATTTTACACTAAGTAACCACTTAACTGAGAAATTTTGAATGAGTCTTTGAATACTTAAACTTGATTTATGTTATGGCATTCCAAGTTGCAAATAATTTTCCCAAGCAAACATTCCAGATATGGGAGAAAATGCTCACTAGCATCAACACAAGAGTCTGATATCAAGCTGGAATTCACTGATATCCAAAAGCAATTTAAAGAAAATATAATGAAATATTTCTTCCACTTTTTTTTCCACTTCCTAAAATTCATCACATATAGGTTTTAGTTTTTACAAGAATATAATGAAACAATGAGTTCAGGACATCTTCTGTAAAGACAAACAAATTTACATGATGTCCTACCACACAAGTGGGTGTTGTTTCAGGATGAAGACTGATTTTACATTAGCTGAAGGGATAGTAGAGCCAATGCATTCAAGGTACAATCAGGACAAGAAATTTAATTAAAGAATGTTAGACAACCTCGAATTCACACAGTATAGTAGAAATTTGCAGTAGAACTGTTGGTGGTGCATAGAAATTTATCACTCTCTTCACCCTCTTGTGAAAAAGATTATTTATATTTCTACATGAACAGAGCAAGATGAAATATTAAATTGCCATTATTTATTTCCTAAATTTCCATTAACTTATTTTCTGCTTATGAGTCTTGGTGGACAATCTGAAGGGGCACCACCAGTAAGAAAGAAGCTCTTCTTTTATTAAACTTCACCTCTTTTCTTGGCTTCCAACTGTTTTTCTTATGAACTCCAGACAGCTATTGCAGACAGCGTGAGATAGGAGTCATTTCACTTTCAGGTTATTTAATTCTTGGTAATGATATTAACTGAGAAGCTTCTGATCCCTCCCCAATCAATGCACAGAGAGGCATTTCTACTCATTCCTTTCTAATCTTCAGCAGGGACTATGATAACATCTCAACAAATATCTGCTATAGTTTAAGCATTATAAAGACAAAACCAGACATTTTACAATATTTAGGGCTTTTAGGCAAACGACTGAATACTTTTTTCTTTTTCCCTCTTTTCCTTGGAAATACAGTCTCTTTTTTAAGATATTAAAACTGTAGTGAGAGAATACAGAATCCATTCGCATTTATCCACAGACAGAGAATTCAATTTGCTTTATCTGGTAGTACTAGCATTTGTTTTATATCCCTTTAATTAGAACTGTCATTGCTGGGATTATTTTTTTAATCTGCCAGGTTTTTATGTAAGGTAAATATTCATGTTTTTAAAGACAGGGAAATAGAAAGAGAAGGAGGCCCATCACATACATTTAATCACACTAAGCAAGTTCTTTAGACAATTTGTTCTGAAATTCCTCTAATTACAGCTTGCCCTCCAGGTAATGCTCTGAACTGATTTACCAGTGAGTATAAATTAGGAACATTATGTAATTAGCCCTAAGACCATGAAAGGAAGGAACAGCTGGATGACACAGAGGGGAAGCAAATAAACAGCTCCCAAAAGACTTCTTGATAAAAATATAATAATAAAAGTCCCTTTTCACTAGTGTCTTTAGTGATTGCTATGGTAGCCTACTGCAATAAGAGATCATTTACTTGAACTCGTTTTGAAAGATTTGTCTTGGCGTTCTGCGTTAGCTTGGCACCTTTTCAGATGTTGACACTCTGAAGGGTAACTGTGAATTCATATCACATGAGAGACATCTTATTCATGAAATATTATTAGTTTAAGTAAATGGAAAAGTATCTTCAGTGATTAACAATGATGAAGTCATGCATTTCCCATGAGCAATACATTAAGCTTCTTATTGTCTCTTCTGCAATATCTGCCTTTATATTTTTTTCCTGCTATCTCCAACCTGAAGTGTTATTATTCCACATCCCAACCCATATAAGGTGCATTCATGACCTGTCACCATTTTTTTTTCCAGTGCAGAGTGACAATACCTCTAAATTATTTTCTGAAATTATCAAAGTTCAAAATTTCTGGACAATTTCCACATAGGTCATTCAATAGCTGATCATTCAAATACAAAGAGCTCGAGCTCTTCAGCATGGAGAAAAGAAAGCTCTGAGGTGATCTGATAGAGGCCTTTCAATATCTGTTGTGACAGAACAAGGGTAAAATATTTCAAGCTTAAAGAGGGCAGATTTAGGTTAGATACGAAGCAAAAGTCTTTTACAGTACAGGCGAGGCATTGAAATATGTTGCCCAGAGATGTGGTGGATGCCCCACCCCTTGAGACTCTCAAGGCAAAGCTGGATTGCATATTCTAGGCAACCTGGTCTAGCTGTGCATGTCCCTGTTCATTGCAGGGAAGTTGGACTAAATGGCCTTTGAATGTCCCTTCCAACTTTAAGGATTCTATGATTCTATGAAATACAGATACATACGTATTTTTCAACTTGCAGGTTCTGTCTACATCAGTGTTATGTATGTAGTAGACCTTAGTTTTGGTATCTGTTGCTGTGGGACAGATGGCAGCAGAGGGACAGTGACAAAATGGTGTTTTACTTCTTCATGGTGAAAGATATGCACACATTGGCATTTGTGCTTATTGAATGTTTGTGGAGACCAAACAGAGGATGTAAGCAAATTGAGATAGTGAGTGGTATATATCAGTATAGACAGTGATGTGAAAGACGAAAGACATGCCGGATGGCCATACAGATTTTTATGAATGTGGCATGCAGACTCTTGTTCATTGCTGACGAATATATATAGCCAATAGTGGTGACTGTGTTGAAAAATAATTCTTTGTAGCTGATAATTTTCTGTATCAAACTGAGCTGTTGTGGTTCTTCAAGAAAATAAGTGGGAGGAATTACATTTGGAACAATCTACGTATATAGCTTCTTATATTATAATATACTTAGGAAACAATAAATAAATAATGTCACCAAAATGCTCTTGGCAAGGTCTTTCTCAGCTGGTTATTGTATGGGAACTGCTGAGTCACGGCCTGAACCTCTGATTGATCACCTGAGGCGAGCCATGAGTCAGCCAGAGGAGCACAGGTGAAGGCAATTCTCCTAGACCTATTTAAGAGCTGGCTACCAGAAGGGAAGGATCTCTTCTGGAGATCTCCTCTCTTGGTGTCTTCTGGTGAGCTCAGCCGAAGGGTAAGCTCTTCTACTTATTCTCTTTTGTGATCGTTGTTTACTTTGCTTAATTCTCTTGATTATATTGAGATTATAACATCTTGATTATACATTATAGAAAAAAAAACAACCACAAAGGTCCTCTCAGACCACCACACACATCAACATACTGTACAAAGCATCTACACAAAGGTACAACCCCTAAACTGTCTACCTGAACAAGTGGTGATTTAATCTTTACATAGCATCTCCATCACCACTTTAAAATTAGATGTGAAGATTTACCCATGGGCTAAGTAAATAAAATGATACAACAGATACAATGAGGTGAAACAGAGATGTTAGTTAAGCAAGTAATGTGAAAGTGAAGATTCCCTACTTTTATTAAATATTTCTGAATACTGAATTAGATCATAGACATTGCTTATGTATATTTATTATGTTAAGGAATTTAAATACAATAACTGAACAAAGTTGTACAGTGACTATATATAAATATGGTTCCATGTGTACATGCACAGACATACATATCCAAATCTCTTTGCTGACTTCTCAGCAAATGTTAGGAAATACTTATGTTAGGAAATACTATTTTCCTGAAAGAGTGGTCAGGCACTGGAATGGGCTGCCCAGGGAGGTGGTGCAGTCACCGCCCCTGGAGGTGTTCAAGGAACATTTGGATTTTGTGTTGAGGGATATGGTTTAGTGAGAACTATTGTGATAGGTGGATGGTTGGACTGGATGATCTTGTAGGTCTTTTCCAAACTTGGTGTTTTTGTGATTTTGTAATAGAGACTATCTGGGAATGAAAAAGGATTTTGGGCCTATTTCTCAATTACAAGTAAAACCATATGAATTTGTTCTTTACTTCACATTTTTATATTTACCTTCTACTCAAGCCATAAATATTAATCAGAAAATAAGATAGGTAGATGTCTTGCATAAATACTCTTTTGCTGGAATGGAGGTTGAAATCCTCAGTTATAATTGCAGTATTTGTTTAACCGACTCTTAATCAATAAATCACTAATATATGCTGTCGAATATAGTACAAACATTTTTATCATTAAAAACCATTTTCTTCCCCACTTTTCCCCTTACTGTCCATAACCCTTCTTTTTATACTTTAAAAGCTTAATCCCTGTTTAAAAACAATTATGTTGTGAAGAGGAGCCTTCATTAGAATGAGATATGCCTAGAATTAAATGTATTGACCTTTTTAACCATTTTTGTTATATTTTTAATCTAAGAATAACTTAGAGTATCACTTCAAAAACAAAAGGAAACTTTAAAAAGAATAGGATGCTCTAAAAGATTAGGAAACTCTAAAAGCTAGAATATATGTAAGCATTGCATTATATGTTTATAATTTTACTTATAATGTAGGTCCCTGCAACGTATCCTGTATACTTCAGGAATTTAGACTTCTAGTCATTTAGACTGTTAGACTTCAGTAAAAGTGGAAGGATCTATATTTTTCAGCTTTTATTAATTATTATTGCAAAGAGTGGCAAAATAACATTGTGGAAGCTATTGGTTATCCCCAAACATCAACCTTTTAATTTGGTATAATTTTAAAAAGTAAAGTCATACCAGAACTTCAAACATGCAGTGTGGATTATAGCTCTATGCAACAGGAATTCAACTGGTAGCACTCAAGGATGAGTACCTGAAAGATAAACACTGTATGTTAATGAATATATTCACCAATTGCAAATGAAGAAATTGTTACAGTACCAGGTAAACAGAGAAAACTTTACATGCACTTATCACTCAGTTACAGTAAGGACTATGACAAAAAAGGTAAATTTTTTGTTCTGAATATACAGCTAACCAGCACTCATAGTTTTATGGAAATTACATCCACAGAGTAGTGTTTATTTTGTGAACCTGAGTATTAGCTAGTAAGGGAAAAAGAAACATGAAAGTTCTGATTTTAATTAAATGAATTGAGGGCCAGCAAAATTTCCAAAGTAAAAATTTTTCTTTCTCAAGCTCTATATGGTAGATATAGAAGACCATAATGAACTTTTCATGAGAATTTTTTTTTTAAATTAAACAAATATAAACTTGTTGATATTTACAATCTGGTCATCATATTTATGTTTCCATTTTCCTTCACTATCTTAGTAAACAGTTTTTATTGCATCTCATGAATTCTCTTTTGTTTCTAGTTTTCCCCTCACCCCACTTCTGGGAGAGTGAGTGAACGGCTGAGTGCTGCTGAGCTGCTGCAGGTTTAAATCACAACAGAAGGTTAATATCTCCTCAGTGTGCTGGATAGAACTTTTCTTGAGGTGAATCTTTCAGAAAATATATTATTAAAGCATTATTAAAATAATACTTTTGACTTCTGTAGAAACTTCAGGAGATACTGAGATATGCACTCTTCTTCAGGCATGTGCTAGTCTTTGCCTATCCTAAAACACCTAGTGGGAACACTTACTGGGAAAAAAAGCACAACACAAAATAAGTTCTTTTTCCCCCTGGGGGTGCAGAAGTTAATACTGTTAATTGGAGAGAGAGAGAGGGAGAGAGGGAGCAATTGCAACAGCTTATACATAAGTGACAGTGGTCTGTGGGCCCATAGCAACTCTTTAATTGTGCATTCGACATTCACTATGCATGTATATATTTATATATATATGTCTCACTAAGACAAAAGTCTCAGTCCCTATGCAAAGAAATATTAAATACATCAAATATGATATGAGATCCAATTCATTTAACAGTGTGAACTTCTAATACAAACAAAATGCATAGCAGCCTGAATATAGAGCTCAGATTCATTCTCCTTTATTTAGTCAGACCTCTAAACATTTTTATTTTTATTTATAAAAAAAAAATCCTTTACAGTGGGTGTTAATGTTGATTTTCAAATAAAGGAATGTGTACAAGCTATCATTTGATTAATATGTGTGGATGAAATCCAAAAATATGTTCTCTTCGTGTTTCTAGTCCAAATATTTACAATTATAAATAAAAAATATGTATTTTCACAAAGCCCCTTGACAATGTTGCCTCAAAGGATAGATCTTCCCACGTAGTCTGTCTGTCTGTTTTCTGTCTTTAGTACTTGCAGAGAATTCAATTGTAAAGAACTATTATAAAGAGAAATTTGATGTCCATTCCTGGAAATGTATCCTTGAATTTGACCTTCTCTATGAACTTCTTTTCATAAACTGTCCACAAAACATACTGCATAAGCTAGAGTGTTTACTTCACAGCTAAGAAATCATTATTCTTCTCCACTTAGCCACTAAAGATTATGATAAAATAACCATGTAAGGCAATCTGTTTTGTAAAGTAAATATCAGGGTGTTAACAAATAAACCTTTTCACTCAGAAATGAATAGAACAAATGTATGGCTGGCATCCAGAAAAAGTTTTTGGAGACAGAAACAAATAAGCAAAAAACAACACTAATATAAAATATATTGCTCCTAGTAAGAACTTTAGAATAGCACGATAGTCCCATTTTTGCACCTGAAATACAATATAACAACTTATGATGAAAAATACACAAAAGAAAGTAAGCAGGAACTAGAAATAATCTAATATCACATACAATCTGCAGTGAGTCTTCAGAACAAGTAATGAAAGGCTTTGAGAAATAGGTTTCTTCCATGTTTGATACCTTAGAATGACCATAACATCTGTCTTGTTCTGATAGAAATTAGGAGGTGACATTTACTTTAGTGCACTATTTGTCGCGTACTCTGCTTGTCCAATTTCTCTCTTCAATGGCACTTAACTATTGTCTTTCCCAAATACTGATCAGTTGACATATAACAGCCTAAAAAGATTCTTACTTAATCTAGTCAAGTCTTATTTAATCTAGTCTTTTGGTTTGCAAAGAACAGCGTACACATACTTCCAATAAAGACAAATTTACATTTTACTATGCTTTCATTTTTGAATTTTAAGTCTGTTTTAACAGAGCTGCATACACATAAAATAGGAATTCACTGTTATTAAGGACTGGCATAGCTCTATTGTTACTGCTCAGCACCTATGGTGAAATGAGTCTTGGGCCATTCCAGGTTTAAACCAGTGTTCAATCAATTCTGTTTACTTCCAAAGGGGACAGTTTAGCTAAACATGATTTTACTGTATACAGAGTCAGAACAAACTTTCAAAATTTTTATGCTATAAAAGGATCATATCAATTCCTAAGATGATGAATGGCAGCACTTACTAGCTTCCTAATAATAAAGATAATTTTAAAATCACAGACATTACAATTCAATAAGAAGAGTAAAATATTCTTCTTCTGACATATCTACCTCTATAATCATTTAAAGAAATAAAATCTGCATTCGATTCTATTACATAATGGAAAAAAAGTAGAGACAAGTAACATTTTAAGTCATGTGAAGAAGAAAGCAAAAACCATCCATGACATATACTCTAGTATTGTGGCAGTGCTCAAAAATGACTCTGAAGAAGACCGAGTAGTCAATAAATAAAAGTGGACATATGCATCTCCCTTTTAGTGCTATTTAATATACTTCAAAACTCCCAATTCACATTCCATTTCTGAGAAAGGGATATTACTGCATCAAGAATGAGAGTATTCCTTAACTTGGACAAAATCCCTTTATGATTCCTTGTGTCAATAAGCTCATGACATGACTCACGCGTATTTCTGTCCTTATAGAAGTACTGGTAGAAAGTCTCCGCCCCCAAAATGCTGTAGTTCTACCTGACTAATCAAAGATATATAGTGGGTAAAAACTTCTGGATTCATCGTACAGGTTTAAACGCCACAGGAGTCATAAGACTTTTCTCTACAGATGTTTTGGAAATAACATTTTTCTGCTTATGCCATAACGTTTAATATCTTTTGTCACCAACTAGCAGATAACTCGTGATATAACTTTCATAGTGAGAAGGAATATTCCCCAAAAGGATGAAAAAATATTTTTTTACGTACACAATTAAGAGACCCAGCCATGGACACAAATTTTTTTTCAACCTCTCAGTAAAAGAACTTCAGCAATGCTTCTGTGCTCAAAACTGTGGCAGGCATTCATTTAAAGTTTATTGATTTGTGAAAGCAGGTATAAACTTGTAACTTACAGAGGTGTGAAAAGTCTTTAACTGATGTAATGGTTATAGTTCGACATTTTCTTTAGATTTTTGCTTGTAAAACAAGCACTGCTGACTACAGAAAAGTTCTGAGCAGATGTTTGTAACTCAAGCAACACTGGTATTACTACAGTTTAAAACACAGTATGTCTTTGAACCTTTCCAAGAAAGTATATTATTCAGGAGCCACCATGTATAGACAGTATTTATGTCCAACTTACAATGAGGGCATTTAGACTTCTGTAAGTTTCAGTATAGCTCAGTAAGTTCATAGTTCAGTAAGGCATGGATAAAAGAGCTTTTCTGAAGTGAATGAATTCTCTGTCTTTTAATAATTTCTTCCCAGTTAAATAAGCAGAACAAACTCAGTGAATAATAAAAAATAGATAGGGCAGTCTTCAGAAAAGGAACTGCAAAATGACCTGAACTAAAGGATTTTCAGAACCAACTCTCTACTTCATATTGTAAACATTCATACAGACCTTCAAATAAACTGTTCTTCAAGGGGTCTTCAGAAATAAACTTTGGAAATATTTTCTATGATTTTTCTCATTTCCGTTGTCAAAACAAAACAAAATGCTGTGTATATATTCCTGAGGCACTCGTCCTTTACTAAAAATCTACTCTAGAAGAGGAGAGGAAATGTTATCTAACGTATGAGGGCTGCTCCAAAAGTAATGTCTCCTATTCGATTACATTGGACTATGATATTAGAGGGGGATGCTGATTGCATGGCAGTAGGTTGAACCTTTCCACCAGTATTTCATTACACTTTGTCCCTGCATGATAGATGGCAGCAGAAGGCCAGTCTGACAAAATGGTACCTGACATGGAAATGCGGTGAAGCAAAGTTGTGTCATTGAATTTCTTCATGTGGAAAAAAATTGCACTTATTGGCATTCACTGATGCTTGCTGGATTGTTTATGGAGACCAAAGAGTGTATGTGAGCACTGCATTTCTTCAGAGGAGACATCACAGTTAAAGACAAGGTATGTTTTGGACTGCTATGCATGGATGTCACCTCTGCTGCTGACACCTGTTTTGGTGCATATCTCACGAATGATTTCCTCTGATTTAGGTACACAAGAGCTTTTCAGCTGTGTCCTAGGCTGTGTGTGCCCCTTGAACTTTTTATTTTCTAGTAAGCAGATTACTGATTACTGGGAATCACAAAAGCACTCACGTATATGTATATATATGTTTTTCTTTCATTTCGATTTATCTACTATTATATGTCTGTATATATACATTAATATATATGTATATATAAATGCTACATATTCGATTTACAGAAGGATAGCTCTCATTCCTAATAAACTCCTGTAAAAACTTCTTCCTCAGGATTCACAACATAATAGAGAACCCAGATCTAATACAAATATTTATAATCCTCTGCTAAAATAAGAATCACCGTTTTCCTCAGAAATCTCATGTATCTTTCCATTTTGCTTCACTTCTAGTAAACCTATTACAGAGGAGTAGCAGAGATGTACTACCAAAAGACTATCAATTCTTTATAGGGACTTGTCAAGAGCCTGCAGGAGCTGAGCTGGTGACAGGATGCCAGCAGCTTCCCACCTCAAAACAAGTGCAAACAACTGCAAGGTGGGAGAGGAGTAAGTGGACCATGGGTCACATGAGCCCTACATCTGGGATGAGGACTACACACATCTGAATGCTGGAGTTTCTGACAGACTATTTTCTTACACCCTGCTGAAGAACACAGCAATAAGAGAATCAACTGGCCAGTAGCAATCATCTTGAATATTTTGAAAGGATATGCATGCTTTCTTGTTCTCTTTTTTTTCCCCCAACATATTTTTATGTGGACTCTGTGAAAGCAATGGATACAACTCCAATTTTTGGAAATTACCATGAAGAGAAAAAAAAAAATAAAAAAAAATGTTATTTCAAATGTATATGGTTGATATAAAAGAGATATAGATTTGAATACATACATCAAAAAACTGAGGCTGATTAAAGGTTTGGACTTCAATGTATAACAATTTATAACTTGATTTTAAGACTGTTGGGTTAGCATGTTTGACTTTACAATGGATTAATCTCAATGTGTTTATCATTTCTTTAAATAAACTTATAGATGAAGTTATCTCTGTGGTTCCTTAGCAGTTTTATACAGCCCGTATCATTTTCTAATTTCAGTTCTTAGTATCCCAAACTATTATGAGGACAACTGGGATAGCCCCCCCTTGGAGGGTCCTTGTTATCATGTGTCACAGAGTTGACCAGATCAATCTATGTCCGTGACAAGGGCGACAGGCCTCTGCCCTCCCCCCCCACCCCAGTCCCACAAAAATGGGAAGGAAGGAAGGGAGGAAAAGAACAGCGGCAACAATCTATGGAGGAAAACTTATTTTACTATAATATTGGAATACAAGATAACACAATATATACAATTTAATTGAAATTGAGATTAATAAATCAGACAAGATGAGAGAGAGAGAGTTCCTGGGACCGAGTCAAACCTGAAAAGCTTGGAACGGCTAGGAAAGCACCCTCCAGCACCCACTGCAAGGCAGCAAGAGAGCGCCCCCCCCCACCCGGAAGGGCCAGATCCCGTGACTGCTGTAATGTGCAGGGATAGGTACCTGGGATTGGGGCAGTGACACTTTAATGCCCCGTACAATACATGATGTTTTGATGTGGAATACTGAAACCCAAAAACAAAAAACAAAAACAAAAAAACATAGAACCATGACATCATGTTAATGTCTTAGAAGAAGCTAAAAGACAGATAAAAAATTAAAATTATTCATCTATGTATGGAATGCAGTATCTAAAAATGGAATGGGAAAAGTGTAAACTCTACAGTGTATCAGTCCAACAATTGCTTCTTCCACTTTCCCCAGATAATTTACCTATCACTGATTATATATTCATAAAAGTTAAAATGCACACCATGGGAAGGAAGCTGGTTCCTATAATGAATATTTTCCATAAGCGAATGGGATAAACACATCTCAGATGAAACCAAAACTCAGTCCAAAGCACTTGTGGTCTACTATCTGAGATAAAGCCTTGAGAAAAACATTTCATTTTTTTCAAACAGATAATTTATCACTGATGCATTTTAAGACATACAAACATAGAAGGTGTTACTATGTAAATATAATTATAGTACTTACAGGGAGTGAAATATTCAAAAAGTTGAGAGGGTAATTTATCTACTTCAATATATTGTAATATAAGACAGTTGCTATTAAAGTGACAACTAGCTGTTTCCCTTTTACCATACTATTATAGATTCACCCACAATCCTAGGTGTATATGATTTGGGATTACTGAGATATCATACTGAGTTATTACTTTTACCTCATATTTACCTGAATTTGTTCTCCCCAGGTAAGAATACAGCATATAAACAAGACCATAATCTCTCCTTCCAGTAAGTAACAATGTTCTCCCATTTTTTGCATACATCTTCTATGATATGATATATATATGAGCTTCTACAATAACCTATCGAGTATATAGTATAACACTCTACAAAGGCTCAAAAGAAAAGGAAAAAATACAAAATGATAAGTGATAGTATTAGTGTAGCAGGCTTCGAAACAGATTTTGCCTGACAAATTAGACTTTGTTCCAAGTTCGGATTTGATGTGTAAATAAATTGAAAGAATAAAGTAATGTGAATTACATCATCTCTCACTCTCTCAATTCATAAATAATGCCATCTTATCCCCTTTAGAACTTAACAACTGGTACAGAAATGTTATCTACATCTTCCCGTTTTGATTCCTTGCCTATCACATTCATTTTAAAACACTGCAAATGCAGTGAGATAAAATGACATCGAAGCAAACTTACATGTAATCCTATTCTAATCCTATCCTTTATTTTAAAATTCAGTTTCTTTTCTTTCTTTAGAATCATTATAGAGTACAAAACTTGTGCTAATAACTTCAAAGCTTATATAATTTTCATTGTTTCCGAACAGTTACTAAAGAGGGAGTACAGAGTCAGTTCAGTGTTAAGAAAGCATTTAATCATCCATAAAAAATATGGTAAATATTATAATGAAATAAATTATTGTTTTAACATGATTAGTTACCTCTAATTAAAAGAGAAGCCAATTCAACTGTTTTCTCCCATAAACTTTTCATTTTGTTACTTTTACAGAAAATATTAAAGTTTCAGTAAATCATTTACAGTTCTACGCTTCTGTGTGCACACAAATCCTCTCATAATTTTCTTTCAAGGATGATTTATCAGACTGTGTCAGCACTATGAGCACTTTGCCAGTATAGACAAGTAGAACATTATCACATGCCAGCAAAAACCTTTTTGGGAACTGCATGTTATGATCCACCCTAAGTTTTCCCCACTCTTCAGTGAAACTACCTATGTTGACAAAACAGCTTTTAATCTGCACAGCTAAGATAATTACTGATTACATTTGTTCATAACCTCTAGCAAAATATATTTGCTAAAGTCTGTATTATGGATATGTTTCAGCTTTTACAGTATGACAGCTGCTCCAGAAGCAATGCCTCCCATTTTTTTATGTTGGCCCACGACATCACAAACAGATATTGGTTGCATGGCAGCAGAGGTTGAACTTTCCTAACAATATTCTGTTGCATTTTGTTGCCATGTGCCAGATGGTAGCAGAGGTGAGTCTGATAAAATGGTACCTGGCACGGAAATGTATATGAAACAAAGGTGTGTAATTGAACTCCTCTATGCTGAAAAAATTGCATCTATTGAAGTTCCTCAGTGCTTACTAAACACTTATGGAGACCAAACAGTGTATGCGAGCACACTGAGGAGACAGGTGGTGCGTTTCAGTAGTGGTGACAGTGATATCAAAGACTAGCCACCTTCCAAACCGCCATGCAGATTTTTATAGGTGCAGCATGCAGGCTCTTGTTCATTGCTGGCAAAAATGCACTGCTCATGGTGATGCCTATTTTGAAATATATTATTTTGTAGATGAGATTATTTTTTTTTTAAATGAAATGATGCTCCTGTGTTCTTTGTATCTGTTGCAGTTTACTTGGAAATAAATAGGAGGCATTACTTTTGGGGCAATGTACATGTAATATGTGTAGCTGTGCCACTGCAGCTCATAAGAAATAGGAAAGAAAGGTAGTCTCACTTATTTCCTCAAACATAGTTGAATCTTGTCAGCAAATAATCTAGAGCTTATGCTAGTGCCAGCAGGTTCATGGGAGATTGGTCTTTAGCTTCTGTTCAAAGAGTATTTTGTAGTATATATCAAAAGTTATACAAGTATAAGCATGAAAATATTAATTCCTCGTATCTTACAAGGCTCTAACTTCAGAGAACATTACCTTTTCCATATAAGGCATGGAAGAATTAGTAAACCTATGCTGATACTTTTCTGTTAGCAAAGACCTCAGCTTATCTGAGTCTTTCAGCCTCTATAGTTCTGAGACCTGAAAATTGCTCATGCCCTGGCTTTATCTTTAGGAGTGTAAAACACTGGATAATAAAGGCCTGCTATCATATGTAAAGCTGAAATACTAACCAATATGGTACATAACATGGATTCCAGCTCCAACACCAGTAACTCTACTGGACACGCTTTAATTGATAGCAGCATTCAGAGAACTGTTTTCAGCTGTTACAGGTAACGGTTGGAATAGTTTCATTAACTGTATTTCATTTGGAGACAGATGTATAATAAATAAAAATATAAAATATATATGTTTTCAGTTGTAAAATGAAACATTTCATCTTGGACTGTTTGCTGTTTATAACTAAAAGGGATAAAACTAGTGACACTTCTGATTTATTTTTAAGTCTAAAATTATTTCATTAAAAAGTGTTAAAATTATTTTTTTTAATTTCTCAGATTCTTCTGAATCCATAGTATGATAAAATTGACAAATCCAAAAAATATTTCATAGATCACTGACTGCATTTGCTGTCTCCGAAATAAATGAGTTATTTTGCAAAAGTATTTCACTTCAATCAATTTACAAATTTTATTTTCCTGAACTCCAATAAGTTCATTTATAAGAG
Organism: Lagopus muta; assembly: GCF_023343835.1. Taxonomy (NCBI): domain Eukaryota; kingdom Metazoa; phylum Chordata; class Aves; order Galliformes; family Phasianidae; genus Lagopus; species Lagopus muta. The sequence continues at coordinate 41,918,689 of NC_064438.1, forward strand.
GTATGTGTGCAAAACATCTTTTCCATTATGTAAACAGGTTCAAAAACTTCTTCTGAGACTCAGATGTCTGTAAAGCTTCTGTGACCTTCTGCCTGAATCAGTGGATCAGTTGTTCAGAGTATTTGCAGATGTACAGGGTATTCCAGCTATAATTCATCCTAGCAATTCCTTCCTTTTCCTTGGATTGAAAGGCAGATACTTTAGAAGACTTTAAAAAAATGTAACAATCATTGTTATACTTGGCTTGTTTCTAGCACACCAGTAAGTTTTGCTGTGATGCATTCTTATTCTACTAGTAAATTTGTGACTTATACATAGTAAGGATGCTTCTTATTATAAGAATTAAAAAAAAAAAACAAAAAAAAAAAACTGTTGAACAATTATATTTATTGCAATTATTTCCAGAAATAAGTATACGAAATCACATTATTCACTAGCAGAATTATTGTCATTTAAATAATAGAAAGCAATCTACTTTTCACAGAATCAGAGAATCACAGAATCACCAAGATGGGAAAAGACCTACAAGATCATCCAGTCCAACCATCCACCTATCACCAATAGTACTCACTAAACCATGTCCCTGAAAACAAAATCCAAATGTTCCTTGAACACCTCCAGGGGCGGTGACTGCACCACCTCCCTGGGCAGCCCATTCCAGTGCCTGACCACTCTTTCAGAAAAGTAGTATTTCCTAACGTCCAGCCTAAATCTCCCCTGGCACAGTTTGAAGCCATTCCCTCTAGTTCTATCACTAGTTACACATGAGAAGAGGCCAAACCCCAGCTCACTACAACCTCCCTTCAGATGGTTATAGAGAACAATAACATCTCCTCTGAGCCTCCTCTTCTCCAGACTGAACAATCACAGCTTCTTCAGCCACTCCCCATAAGGCCTGTGCTTCAGACCTCTCACCAGCTTTGTCGCCCTTCTTTGAACCCATTCCAGGGCCTCAATGTCTTTCTTGCAGCAAGGGGCCCAAAACTGGGCACAGTACTTGATGAGCGGCCTCACCAGAGCTGAATACAGGGGGACAATTACTTCCCTGTTCCTGCTGGCAACACCATTCCTGATGCAAGCCAAGATGTCATTGACCTGCTTGGCCACCTGGGCACACTGCTGGCTCATGTTCAGCTGAGCATCAATCAATATACCCAGATCCATGTGCTCTATGCAGTCTTCCAGCCAACCCGCCCCCGGCCTGTAGCATAGCCTAGGTTTGGTGCAGCCAAAATGAAGGACCTAGCATTTGGCCTTGTTGAACCTCATCCCATTGGCTTGAGCTCAGCTATCCATCTTGTCCAGATTCCTCTGTAGGGCCTCGCTACTCCCAGGCAGATTGACACTTCCAGTCAACTTGGTGTCATCTACTAACTTAATGAAGGTGCACTTAATGCCCTCATCCAGGTCATCAATAAAGATACTGAAGAGGACAGGCCCCAGCACCGACCCCTGGGAAATGGTTTTTAATGTTTATACCCTAAGATACAAAGTAATTTAACTGACTAGAGAAATGGTCAAATGTATTAGATGTTTGAGGAGGAGAGAAATCCAAATCTCTTTTACAGAAATGAAAACTATGTATAATTCCTTATCTTTATAGGTAATATTCTTGAATCCTAAAACATGACTATGATTAATTTTTGCCTGTCTTTTTAGTAAACTATTTCAGTGATCCTTCCAAAATACTGGAAAACAGGAAAGAAACTATATGAACAACAGACAAGAATAGATGGAAAGTAATTTTTGCGGATTTCACGGAGAGTTATTTGTTAAGATAGTATGGTTAGGTTGTGGTTGTACACAATGATCTTTAATGCATTTTCCAACCTGAACAATTCTGATTCTATGATTTAACAATTTAACTTTGTGTAGTTTTTATTTGCATTACTCTATAAGCCTTTCCCTGAAGAGAGAAGATATTACATGGTTAACTGTGTCTGAAGTATGTTAGCTGTTTCACTGTGTAGAAGAAATAGAGGATTAAAATTAGGATTAGTACATGATTGTTCTCAAAGCATGTAATCCTTTCTATTGCTGTGATTTGGAAATATCTTGCATGTACTTTTGTTGTCTGCTTTCTTTTAGGCATTTTCCTAAAGTAGAATTTGGAAGTCAGGAAGCAGTGATACTAAGAAGCTTGTTTTTTGATTTTTGGTTTTGGTTTGGGGTTTTATATTTTTGTATAACTTTCCTTAATAGGAATATTAGTTTAAGCAACAAATAACAAAGCACTTCATGAAGAAGAAATAAGTGATCCTCTAGAGAGTAAACAAACAATTTGAACTGCTGAGGAGAATTAGTTCTCCAAATATGTATGTCTTTAGATGTTCTCAACACACGTTGTCATAAAAACAAAGTGATCTCTTGTGTTTGCTAGACTATCCAAAAGAACTAGGAAAAAAGTGTGTAAAAATCTATGATGGAAAAGCAAATTAATTACTTTTCCTTCATCCTGTAGGCCTCAGCCCTAACACTAACTCAAGGATAGTATGGTATGAAGATGAGTTTTCCTTGTATGGGACTATGGGAATACAAGAAGAATTAGACCTGGTAAGAAAAACTGACATCATAAGCTGATCTTGAGGCTTAGTGCAGAAGTTTGCAATTTCTGTGATAACACATTTGGTCATTTGCAAATTCTGCAAAAGAAGCAATTTGTTTAGGCTTTTATCTAACACCTGGAAAGCAAGCTCTTTAGCAGTTTAATAGTTTATTGACTATTAACGCTGGACCAGTCAGAAAAATTAAGGTAAATCCACCAAAACTTAACACAATTTTCATAAGTTAAAACGTATTAACAGTCTTCACATTTGTTCTCATTTAGGATCAAAGAGTTACTTACTCCTACAAAGATCTTTTCATTACTGAATGCAAGTGTAAGGTAATTACATAGAATAACCTTGCACTGTAAAATCTTCCTAAATATCTTCATATAGACAAGTTGATAATTATCTTGTGAGTCAGGGTTACTCTTCCTGTAATACAGTAATGATTCCAATTAAAACAATATTTCAAAATTTAACCAAATTAAAAAGCATTTAGTAATTAAATTAACTGATAATAAGTGAAAGAAAGGAGACTACTGTTTTTTTTATTTGTTTTTCGTGGTTCTGCCTTTTAGTGCTTTCTGTACAACAATAAATTGCACTCCAGTTCTTTGCTTCAGTTGACATTACTTTCAAAATTTGGAGTACTGTCTGCTTTTAGCCATGAAATTAATTTCAGAACTGTAGCATTAGCAAACCATTACATCTCTGCAGGTATTAAGTTATTGTGCTTGTTTACCTCCAAGAAATTTTAATTTAGTTTTTAAATGGGCATAACATTTCATGATATCATCCCCCAACATCCAATATTGTCCTACAATCATGTCATTTCTTATATACAGTTAAGTGTTCTGTAAGATAATGTCTTCATCACAGTATCTCATAAGGTTGCAATGGACCACCACATTCAGCAGAAGCCCGATTCTCAGGATGTACACAAGATGTTTTAAATAATTTGATTTCCAATCAATTGAAAACAAAAAAAATCCAGATCCTGATTTTGGTTGTAAACAGTTATGCTATGGTTTTAGTCATAATCAGCCAACTTTTTTATTTGTATATGCTCTTCATATTACTCAGTTCTTCTTTTCTCTTGTGTTTTAAGAATTTCACATCCAATAGTTATTTTTGTTTAGTAACGTTGGTCTAGATGCCTGTAATTGAGATTTAAGGAGCAGATGAAATACAAAAACATTTGCCTGAAAAACTGACAATCTGACCCAGTGCTGTCGCATAGAGCACATAGAGCTGGGAAAGCAGCCTTAAGCATATTTTAAATAGTGCCTGGCTATGCAGCAGTGACACAACTTTTCCTGTGTCACAGAAGCCTACGTACCACTCAGAGTTGGTTAACATGTTGTTCAGCTGCATCTGGAAGCGTGACTGAACACTGAGGAACAATGATATGGAGCTCACATAATCTCTTTGAAAAATGTTCAGGGTCTAGCCTAGTTTGGATCCAAGAAGAGAGAGACCCAAGGAAATGCAATGCAAGCAAAGTAGCAAGAAGATACCTGGTACAAAAAATAAAAAAAATAAAAAATAAAAAAAATAAAAAAGGTTTAGTGTTTCCAACTCTCTCATAACATACTGTTCTACCTAAAAATACATAGCATACAAATAATGTGTTTCTCTCTCTTCTCAACAATGTAGTTGGTTGTTATGTTCAGACACTTTTGTCTGGAGGTGCTAGATAGACTGAGTCCTCCCAATCTCAACTATGTCCTGCCTGATCCCATAAGATTTCAGTTCAGTTTTCTTCTGTATCACTTTCAGTTATCACCCAGATCAGAAGAAAATAAAAAAAAGTAAAAACATGCAGTCGAGAATATCAGAGTCACAACTTTTGGAAAGTCTCTCTGAAAAATGTTTAGTTGCCAGAAGACATCTCTAGAATTTAAGATCAATTTTCTCCTGTCTCTATCAAAGTGTGATTGAGATTTAGTGGTGGTGACTATACATGGAGCTGTAAAATCCTTTTCCTTCTCTCACTTACCTCCCCAACACACCCTTTCACTGGGCACAGTGTTTCGTAAGGATTTCTGGTAGAAGGTTCTGCTAAAACAGAGATGGTGATGTGGAGGTGAAGATGCTCGGCCTTCTTTGTTCTTCTGATAAATTTCTATAGCCAAGTTTTCTTTGCATTGTAATCATCTGCAGCTGATTTCCTATTCTCCCTTCACATCTAGATTTTTTTATTCTTTTGTTATTCTGTGATCAGCAAAAATTTTAATCATGTAGTATGTAACTAGTTCAGATGTTACCCCTGTGGGCAAAATATCAAGTATCTACAAGGGCTATGTGCCAGACTGATAGAGAAGATATTTTGGGCTTTCATCTGAAGCACGCAATAAGAGCTCTTGACCCTCAGATGTTTCTTTACTACCTAAATTAGTTATAAAATCCTGGCTTATTAAGGCTTAGTTTGTTGTACATCACAGTTGAACATTTACCTCTTCGTATTTCATTACATGAAAATAGAACAATTGTGTTCACATTTTAAAAATGCTAAAGTATATTTAGAAAATGCTAAAATATATTGACTTAATCCTGCATAAACATGGTGGCAAATGTAAGAAAAGGAGATTTATAATTAATTCAAAATATACATTCTTAGCATAAGGAAGATTATGTTGAGATGAGGAAAAAAGCAGAGTTTTATTGAGCTACTTCAGAAGTTTAGTAAGCTGATATTCTGCATAAGCGCAGACTGCCACACAAGCCTAGTTGCACATTCCTCTAAGCATATCATGTATAGAAACGCACAGCACACTGTAGATGCACACACAATGAATGCAAGTAACATGGCAGACAACCTCCATTCTATGTGAAACAATTGATCCTCTTTCCTATATTTCTTGGAAGTATAAATACCCATATACATTTCAGTAATAGCACAGTAATTTTGGAAAATTTTATTGGAAAAAAAGATGAAAACTAGTGTGTCTAGTTTCTTCCCCTCACCTCCTCCTCAGATGTCAACACTGTCATCTCATTTCTCATGCCCCTACTCCTATTTTCTCCTCTCTGCTACTTGGGAGATGCAGCTGCTCCAGCTGAACTTGTTCTGGACCTTGAGAACCACCATTATTGCCCATTGGCATTCTAACAAAAAACAATTACATAAGTGGAAGAACAGCTTCTAGTACTTATATATATTCACACAGCCCTATGTATCAGCTTAAATCTCTGTGAGCGTGTTTTAATTCTGGAGTTAAATAAGTTGTTCTGTGTATATGCCGCTGGTAGGTGGAGGAACCATAATTAGAAAGTAGGTAGCAGGATTTCTGACTGCCTGTTGTGCTTTTATCACACAACTCTTTCCATCAGATCAAATGTCTCCTTATGGCTGTATAGTATACAAACTGTAATGTCTCATGTCCCCTAGACAGGTGGCAGAGACAGCAACATGTTATTAAACAGTGTATACTGTCTATATAAAATACACAGAATTAAAACTGAGAAAAATAAACTGTCATGTATTGATCTGAAAACTCCAAATTATTAAGTCTTGGTAAGATTAATTCTACCTGTGAGACTCTTATGTATCTAGACAACATGGATTTCATAACATATGGGTGCTTGAAGTAAATGTGCTCCAAACTCAAGTCTAATTGTAATTTTCTTCTAGAAATAATTAATTTTTTTATTAAAAGATCAGCTCAATCAAGATTTGAGAGAAACAAAAGATTGCTGACCAATATATCTTTCCTTTTAGGAATTTTTACTATATTCTGTACAGTTCAATATGCTGTTTTTATATCACCTTATCAAATTAAGGTTCAAATCCATCATCTTATTTAGATACACAGAGTTTTTCATTTCATTTTGATACTGTGTCTAAGTCCTTTTAAAGATCCAGTCCTTTTATTAATGATTTTCAGTTTTTATATGAACACATCTAATCTTTTACTTCCCAAGTATCTGGAAATCTAGGTTCAGATCTTCAAATGCGAAGCTCAAACTGATTTTCAGTATTCCACATGGTTAAACAAGTGTACTAGTTATCTGTTGTAGAAATTTGAAAATGTCCAATATAAAAACTGTTTCTGAAAATTAGTTACCCATATTTCTGATATGGTTTTCAACAAATAGTTACTGCTGAATCTGTTGACTTCTGATGCTATTTTTCATAAAATATAATAATCAAATCAGTAGTCATGCTAATGCACATTTCATAACATTTCCAATGCTTAGCCTAGTGAGAGACTACATAAAATGAGATTCTTAATTTCTCAAAAGCCATGATTTTTAAGAGAAAATCTGATGAGAATATAATCTAATTGACATTGATCTCTAAGATGGAGTTTTATGAGACATTACACAATTTCAGTACATCACAAAAAAGATGCATTGGTAACAGGGATGTAGATAGGTATGTTTTATGTTTCCTTTTCAGACTGCCTATGTTTCTTTTCTGTATCTTTCTACTAAATTCCTGCATCTTGTACTTAGTGCACATAGAAGCGAGATTCATGAAGAACTGATAGATTATACCACAGAACAAGCTGAAAATTAAGATGCATATGCTCAGCAACCAGAATCTTCAAACAACATTTGAGTTTTTTTGTTAAGTTTCCAGACTCTAACCAATGACAAATGACTTCATTTGGATTGAAGAATGTATACAAAATATAAGTGATAGAGTGTAAATTAGCAGATGACAACAACACACAAACCTGAGATATTTGTGGATAAGGAAATTTATCCTGTAATAAAGGGTTTTGTTTTTGATTTGATTTTTTTTGGCTTACTTCCTCCATTTTTCACCCACCCCTCTCTGCTCTTTATGGTTTGTATTTAAACAGAGAGCAAATCACACATTTTTGACAAGCAGCAACTGGGGTCAAAAACAACCTTCATATCCTTCCTAGCTTTCAACTGCTTCAAAGAACATGGCTTGTTTCATCTCATCTCTAGGAAATTAGCCAAATGGAACATGCCCTTGGTAAGAGCTGCCTCTGATCTGATGAACCTACATCCATTCCCACATGACAGGCTCTTCCTCCCCTTTCCCTAACTGAAAATGCACTTTTATGAAGTTTTCAAAGAAAAATAATTTAAAAACTGTAAAACACCAAGTTTTGTTTTGTTTTGGTTTTTTTTTTTTTTTTTTTTTTTCATTTCATTATAGGACCATGAGAGTTTGGAATCTGAAAGAACTAAGAAATAGAAAAAAGTTATTTTTTCCTCTGGAGCATGAAGAAGTCATACCAGCATTGCTAAAGCAAAATGGGCTGTTTCACAGAATGTGTGCCAGGGCTAACTGACTGAAATAGGCTGAGTCTCAAAAAAAACAAACAAACAAACAAAAAAAAAAACCCCGATTCCTAAGAAATTCAAAATGGCAAGTCCAATTTAACTTTAAAGATCAGATGTAGGTTTTTACAAGTTGAAATTATTTTGCTGCCTTCATAAAAATGCAAAGGAAAATTTAACATTGCACCCCATCCTTATATTTTAGCAGCATATATATTACCCTTGTCAGTTACCTATTGCACTAGGTGTACCACTTCAGAAGCACAGTAAGCTTGAGGATTGCCCTCTCAATGAAGAATTCAGCACTGCTCATAGAAGCTAAACAAAGTTGTTTAAATTTTACTATCTACTAAAGTATTCAGATACATACATTGTTTTATTAAGGAAATACAAGTTGGAGACACTGCAGTTCAAAATACCAATATATATAAAATCCCGTCTTCGATACTTCTTGCTGGCTAGAAAGTAAATCCTTTCACGTTCTTTCTCTACATTCCTGGGCAGCTCTTCAAAGATTTTTACTGCCTATTTTTCTTTCCTTATTTAAATAATAATTCGATGTTATGAAGGATACACTTCCTGTCCTCTGGGAGAAACTGGGGCCACCATCTTTTTGTGTAACAAATTATGTTCTTTTATAGAGGTACCACCTAAAAATAAAACACCTTTTTTTGAACTCAAATTACATTGGAAAAAAAAATAGCACAAAAAAACTCTGTATATGAGTCATCATAGTTTTGTTTGGCACAGTAGGACCAAGGCAGGAAATCAACATAGTTAAACACAAAAAGAAACTCACCACTTCAGATGGAATATTTCTACTTTCTGTCCACCTTCTTGCCCTTTTTCTTTTGAAAAGATTTGAATTATTCTTCCCAAGTTTCTTCTGTAAATTCTTATCATAAGCTTTTTGTCTATTCAGATTGATTACTTCCTTTTCATAATGGCACAAGATCATTGACTTCCAAACTCTCTTTCATGGACAGTTTTGTCACCCACTTGATCAATTTTGACCCACTTGATGACTTGATCAAGTTGCCGATGGCCTTATACAACATCCAACAGCTTATACATACTTCAAATGTAGTAACTGATCTAACAAAAGATGTTAAAGATAAGGTAGAATTGCAAGGAATAGAGTCTCTATTATTTTAAAAATGCAGCTACAGTAGTAGTAAAACACCCTCTTAAAATGTGATCTATTAAATATACCAAAAATAACCTTTTACAATGAACATTCACACATAGGTTCGTTAGGAGATGCTATTAGAAAACCAATGCAAGACATTCTCCACAACTTCCATATATGTGTAGACTATAAGGATAAAGGATTCTGAAAAAAACATCATAGCTTTAAGCATATGTATGAGACTCTAGTCTTATATTAATATTATAAGACACTTACTATGATAAGGTCTAGAAAATTAATATTCTTTTACAGATACTAGGTAATTTCAAGACATTAAAAGAACATTCACACATAAGTCATTTTCATTGGTTAAATCTAATTCCAGCACAGTGCATTCTTCCTTGATTGCTCAGTTCAAGGTAAACAGGAAAACTTGGTGAACTTATGTTTCTTTCTTTTTTTTTTTTTTTTAATAGAGAATATCATAATAGAGATGTTTCAGTGATCTCACCCATTCTACCTTCTCTGTACTCTATGCCTCTCATTTCTTCTTTGAAACCTACTTCTATGGCTGACAGAGTAGCCATGACTGTTCAGGTTTTAGTTTCCACTGCTATAACCAGCTATGTTTAATAAGGTCAGCTATGACTGTTCTAACTGATCTGTCCACTAAAACAAATATAGATTAACAATTAACTCAGAGACCACAGAAGAGTCATTTGCTAGCAACGACTAGCAACAATATAGTTCAGTATATACAAACTCAATTTAGAAATGATTGTATAAGCCATTACTAATTCTCTGAGTCACCTAGTCAGCTCTCCATTGAGTCTTAGATAATATCTTGTAGCTGAACTCAGAACTGCTAACACGAATTTACAGCAACTTCTCACCTAACAATTAGTCATCTCCACTCTGTTGAGTGTAAATTTGATATGAAACATTCCTTGGTAGTTTCTGCCCCCATACAGCCTACAGAACTTCTGTTCTGCGTGAACACTCAACTTCTTGAATGTTTCTGTAGCTTTTTGAAGGAATAAACTTATTCAGATGAGCAAAATGAAGCTCATACTTGTCCCAGTTCTTATTTGCCTTGAATCCTAAGTACAAAGCCATATAAATGATGACTATGACATAGATGTGACAGAAACTGATGTCAGTTTGATGTGCTACCTTTCACAAAAGTAAATAACTATGTAGTTTGAGTGCTGAAACAAGTTCAGTCAGTACATAGTACATTTTTTTTTATAAAAAGCAATGAGATTCAAGATCAAAGCTCATGTTAAATTTCAGATAAATGAATTACTTTCAGAAATATAAAGTGCTTCATTAGTCAGTGAGAGATAATTTATGAAATCTAAACTGAAGATTTTATTTTGGAAAGATTAGCCATACAGATCTAAAAAAAGAAAAACTGAGCCTCTACTCCCCAATTACCACAGTGATTAACAATCTGTAGGCTTTTTTTCTTTCCTTATTAGCCTTGGTATTTACTGCTCTCTAACAAAAAAGTAACAGCAAGCTCACTGTCATAGAGACTGCCTTAATCCTTGCCAGCCTGCAGGGGTCTGCTACTTACACCCCCAAGCCATCAATCTGATCTTAACAGGCCACTTGGTTTTGATGCATCTCATCAGCTTTGGCAAAAAACTTTCCAGCAGAAAGGTGGAGAGTAAGAAACAGCCTCTCGTGTTTATAATCCAGACCATCTTTATGATGAAGACTCAAATAACCCTGCTTTATGACTCGTCATGTTTTTCTAATAACTTATTTTGACCAATTTCTAGGCATTCAGGCATGATATCACACTTATTCTGCCATGTTATTAGAAAATGTATTGTGCATTCTATGCAGACTTGAAACATTATTTCCTATAGAAGTTCCCTCTATTTTAAAAATATGTTTATTTTGTTCCTATAAGAAGAACTATAAGAAGGAGTCTACATCTGGCAAATTTGTTACATTTTCTTATATTATAACTACCAACTTTGTAACACTGACCTATTTCTTTTATTATAACCACTATATTATTTATTACTTCAGATGTTTTGGTGTTCCCCACACTAGCCTGGATTAAAGTTCGTTTTCTAATTCAGTGAGAATAACATTAAATAACTTAGTACTAACAACCTCTCAATTATATCCACAATATAAAAACAATCAACATAGCATTATTATTCCTATTCATATCTACATCTAAAATCAATTAACAATTTGTACCATGGCTGACTTTGTTCTTCTGAATGTACTGTGAGAAATCAATCGCATAAATATAGAACACAACTCTAAAGAAATTTGCTGTAGATTAAAAGGCACTACTGGATGTAAATTGTTCCCAAGATACAAACTTAATCCATGAAATGATAGAGGGAGCTGATAGCTGGGAATCTGAGAAGTGAAATACAGCTATATGTACAATGTTTTTCTACTAGTTGATAGAAGTAATGAAAATAGAGAGTGGAATAATAGTCTAGAGTTATGATTACTACAGTGTAGGATTTTATGGCTAAGATATACCTACTAGTTAGTCAGTCTGTTTCCTCTAATGTCTTTGAAGGATACAGACAGGCAGCTGAATCTTAAACACTTTTACATTCCTCCTGAAATACTTTTAGCTCCAGAAAAATTTCTGTAAAATATTTTGTGCTTATCAATTGTTTAATAGCAATGAGCAGAACTGCAAAGCCCAATTCTTTTCCATTGTACTAAAAAATAAAAATAAAATAAAAGACATGACGAACTGTGTCATAACTGTAACTGTGATACTGAATACTAGATAAGACTGGAGACAAAGGTAAAATGGTTACTTAGAGGAAATCCTGAGAAATTATGATTTATCACCTATTTTAAAAATATCTCATCAAATATAAAGTTAACAGGCAAACTTGTTATGATTTTTCTTCCTTTCTCCAAGAATGCAGATCTGGGAGCCAGATAGGACTTACTGAGTACTATTACTATTATGGCAGTATTCCTAATAAGCACTTTTAGATTCTGCATCCCAACTTGATCAAGAACTATACGTGACAGAATTCCTTATAATATAATTATTCTGCTACCACCCATCTATCTAGACAAGTAAGATGTGGCCAAGATTCTTAAATCAGCATGATCAGTAAAAAAAAAAAAAAAAGTAAGTAAATTCAGGAAAATGTAAGCACAGGCAAGGAAGACTAAAAGTTATTCCTGCGTATCCAAGCCATTAAGGAATTGGCAAGATTCATAACAAGTTATAAAAAACAAACAAACAAAAAAAACTATATCTACAGAGTTTAAGGAAAACAGAGTAAAAAATGATTCAAGTAATACCTCTAGTAAGAATAAGAGTAGAGAGTTCCATCTGTTTTGTCTTTCAAAAGAACTGTATCACCTGCATATAAGGAACTTAAAAAAAAGATATTAGGAAATATTATTTAATAATATTTTCATAAACTGAGAAAATATACGAGGAAAAGAAAAGATAAAAGTAACTTATCAGAGAAAATCAAAAAGTCTACTGGTTGAAAGTTGAAGATACACATTGAAAATAAAGAAATAAGATAATTTACTTTTTAGCAAGTAGCTATTTTGAAAAAATAATTTCTGGTTATATGTAAGTTTCTTGGATCATCATTTATCATATTTTCATGACTTGCAAGTAGCTGTTAGCTTAAAAAAATCTATGAACCTCTTTTAGTACTTAGTAAAATATTAGCCATAGGAGTGAACTTCCTGCAGCATCTAGAGTGAAAAGTTCAGCAGAAGCAGAAGGTAAATCAGTCTTTTAAACACTAAAATAAACTGAAAGAAAAGCATTTTTGTTGTTTAGATTTGAGGGAAGAAAAACCTCGAAAATATTATGATAATGTAAAATAATGAATGGAGTTTCCAATGAACAGTTATCAAGATAAAACACAACTAAATTTAGTGTCTGAATCATCTGATTTTTACACAGTCAATGGAGAATAGCATATTCCTCTGTTGGGCTTGATTTGAAACTGTATAAGAAGGCCAGAAATAGAAAAATCTAGTTTTTCAATGAGAGGAAAACATCGGAACACAGGGCTCTGTAATTACCCTATTTTGAATAAGGGAAGAGAGCTTTGCTAGCAACCTGGAAAATAGTAAGATGCTCCCAAATCCTCCTATTCACACAAGCATACTCAATAAAACATATCTTGCTTTTCTGATTTGTACCCTTTTAATATCAGTAGTGGCAAACGACTCTTACTCACCTGCATCTGCTGGGGCACAGCATGATATTTACTGAGGCAGCAGAGAGATTAGCCTCATTTATATGCATCAGATGAGAGTGGCTCATTTTTCAAGTTCAAAGATGGAAGAAGAATTTCATGAGCATTGAAAGAGGAGTCCAGTCCATCAGAACGCAATATTATGTAAAGTCTAAGCTTATACAATTAACTATAGCCACATCTTTGAGGAAGAAGTTTCAGCTTACTAGGTCATCAGCAAAGAATGGTCTTGGTCTAGAGTAAAATTTGAAAATTTGTCAATGAACAGCAGGAATATCTGATGGTTAAGTCCTACAAAAAGATGAAAATTAACCAGCTGGAAGTATTCACTTTCCAAACTAACTTAGCTGCCGTTCCAGATTGCCACAAGGCCAGAAGAGTTGATCTGTACAAGACTTTTAAAATGAGATACAACTAACAGTAACTGAACAAAGTCATCTGAATTACAAGATTTTCCATACGACTGAAATATCTCTTTCTGAATCCAATATTTTTTATGCCAGAGCTATCTCTCTTCATGTCTTAAAACCTTTCTTGAGTACTCTGTTTTATAATGGGATCTTTCAGCCATCTTTGTAAAGCCTTACGGGAAAATTCTACCCAGTCTTGGTATCTTCAAGAAGCAGAAAATATTAAAGAACTAGACAAGGAGTTGAGGTTGATGCTACGTTTGTTTATATTTTCTTATTATCTCTTCTACTTCATTTTTTCCTTAATTGGTGCTATTGCACAAAATATATTTGCTTCACAAAGATATTTTGAACAAATTTAAAGTAGTAAGATGAAAAAAGCCTCAGCAGGCATATTGATGTGTATGATATATGATTAATCTGTGGAACTTGCTGTCATAGAAAATTAGTGAAGTGTATTTTCAAAGCATTCATGAAAAGGATTATGCATTTACTGACAAAATCAACTTCTACAGATACAAAACAATGCTTGTCAATAACTCTGCTCCAGAGCATGGAAAAGAGTCAGAAGAAATATTTGACCACTATGAAATATTGGAGCTAGTTTCAGTGGGAGGGAGGAAATTAAGTTTCCAACTTCCACCATTATCTATAGCAGAAGAGAGACAGGATTGATAGCTCCTCTAAGGCAATTCTCATATACCTTTAAAAAAATTTATTGAACTCATTCTGACAACTCTGGTAAAGAGATAGGTCACGGTCATTCCTAATATATGCTAATATGAATCAAATGGTTATAAAGTCTTAATAATTCAGTATTATAGGATCTTTTGCAGACCTGCTAGTATAGTGCTAATTTTATACAAAAAGGAATTAATATGAAATGAAATATTAAGTTGGCCTCATCTCATAACCAAAATCACTTTATCATCACTGTAAAAGAGATGCTATAATTCTAAACATAGATGATACTCTTCTACTGACAAATTCGGTATTCTGCAAAGTAGTAATTCAGCCATTTGTGATTTTCTCACACATGGTTCCTCAGTCTATATCCTGCAGGCCATCACTCCAATCTGAATTAGAAATTCCAATGAATAAACATTTTGCTATTGGAGTTATTTTTGTTCCTAGTAATTTCTTTGTTGACTTCGGGGTTGGAAATGCTCTACTTTTTGCAAGTGTTCTTATGTGTCCTGTGAAAAGAACTAAGTACCAACACTAACTTCAACTTGGAATAACACTATCAAACCTCTCCCTAACTTTAGTTTCATAGATTCTGTGATTTCTGAGAATATGCCAGATCTTCAATAGTCTCATCTATTCCTGTCTAAGACTGACATCAACCAGACATTTATTTCCTGAGGGTCAGTCTGATGTAAGTTCTCTGCAAATAAGTTTTCCTACTTCATTTATATTAAACAAAGGTTATGTGTTGACAAACAATTTCTAATGCATTATTTCACTGAATGAGGCATTTATTGTGGAAAGACTAACTTCAAAATCATAGTTGTGCAGTGCATTTCAGGAAATATGGCAAAATGGCTTTATTGTCATCAAGCAATGACCTGAAGCATGAAATTTGATGGCTCGTATTTATAGCACATATATGAATGTTTCTTTGAAACTTGGAAGTAACCTGGTGTAACATATGTATGTATGTATGTATGTATGTATGTATAATTAAATAATTAATTAATTAAGGGATCGTATCTGAAAAACTAGCTTTATCACAGCTCCAAATATATTCAAGCTGGAATTTAACTTAAAAGTCTTCATTCATCAAGCTGTTTCATTCAAGTTTTATTGATCATCTCATAAATTGTTTTATTAGATCTCTTCTAATTAGCCACTAGCAATCACTCAAGCAAAAAGTACTCGTATCTGAAATCCTAGTCTTTACACTTTACCCTTGTGCTTTCCAAATTGTAACTTTTCTCATATGCTCCAGTTGCTTTTAGCAACAGGAAACATGTTGAATCAGTTTGTGATCTGTATTACCTACATCTTCTCCTGCTCATCCTGCACAAGCCTGCACAGGTTTTCAGATTCTATATTGTTTCCACCTAGATTCTTTCCTGTAAAACATTTTAAAAAATAATAATAATGCAGACATTCTCAGAGAAACTGCTACTTTCAGTGAAAATTCATAATTTCCTTTTGAAAAAAAAAATTGTTTTTTTTCTGATGAGTTCTAAAGCTAATAAATTATGAGACTGACAAGTGAGAATTACTTGACTTGCTGAGGAATGAATAAGTATTACAGGGCTTTGAGCAACCTGATGTAGAGGGTGGTATCCCTGCCTATAGAAGAGGGGTTGGAACTTAGAGGTCCCTTCCAACCCAAACCATTCTATGATTCTATGATTAAGGAAAAAGAAGGGCAAGGTAATGATAGTCCAACAGAACTGATCAAAAACAGTGCTAATTTGGGTCCCATTAGACACTCAAAGTATCTCTTTTTCTTTGGTCAGTGGAAGAACAACGGTGACAGCTACATCTGCCTATCTTTGTATCAAGTCACTTTCAGGAGTAAGAAATAGTATTAGTTATTATGCAAATGTTTTCTGTCCAGACAGTTGTTATCTACCTCCCATGACACAGAAGTTCAATCTGAATGAAACATTCCATGCATGTGTTCTGTCCCAGGAAATGCCTCTATGACTGTGCTGTGATAATGAAAAAGATTTTAATCTTAATTGTAGCCCTCACATTCAAAACAAACCCATGATATTTCAGGGATGTCAGCAGATTTACAAAAGCAGAAACAAAATGGAAACCAAACCATTCCTCCCCTCTCTCAGGAGCAATCTTGCTATGGCTCTCTCACTTCTATTATCACCTCTGTTCTTGCCAAAAAAATGCCACAAAATCTTTTAAATTCACAGATAATATTTCTCTGATGCTTCCAGATATAATTTTGGCTCAGGATATGAAATATCTCTGAACTCATCAATAATCTCTTCTAAGACAAAGATTTTTATTTTCCCATTGTAAAATCAAGTACCAAAGATTGATTCTGTAGGTTTGGGATTAATGCTACGCGTTCTCACAGGTTAACAGAGCAGACAAGGTTTAAAATGAATCATACTTAGTGTGAAAATATATTCATTACAACAGCTAAAGTAAGAAAACACATCATCTTTATATTTTTAATCCAAGCAGTCAACTTAAAATTAAAGTTCAGTGGCATATTAGCTAGATAAAATATTGTGAGACTTAGAGGATACTGTGCTTAATAGTACATGTAGTAGAAATAATGTATTTTTATAGCAGTATAACATTCCAGAGCACTTTTAGGTTTGCAGCATCAGAAAAGTAAAAATCATCCAGTCAATTTTCACAGGGTGCTTGTTGCACATTCACAGCCTCCACTTTCCTAATCCTGTCCTTCAGGCTAATCCAATCTCAACAGCTGTGGGAGTTGGATTCCAGCTTTGTACAACTACAGCCACTCCCTCTCCAGTTGGCTGAATCAGCTGGTGACACCAGCTTCCAAGCATCCATATACCAAGCTGGTTGAGAACGCATGACCTCATGTGTCTAAAGCTAAGGATGTTCTGTGAAATAATGAACTGCCAGGCAGGTTGAAAACCAATATGAATGTAATTCTGTTTGCTTTTTTCCCAGAAGAATTTCTACAGCTGCTGATAGCTGGGGAAATACCCTGTTCTATTACTAAACAAGTTCAGCCTTGCTTAAAAATGAATTAATAATCTCAAGAAGAGATACAGAAAGCACCAATGCCAAATTGTAGCAATAGTAGTGTTGTGTAAGGAAAGTAACTGTTTTAGCAAAATCAATTAGAAACAATATTTTTATTCTGCTCGCTTTTTCTGAATCATGCCCATGTTTCTTCCTCCAAGCAACAAGATGAGGAATTTTCCTGATAGAAGCTACTACAGGTCGATAAAGCTCTCTGACAAGTAGCTTTGGTGAATCAGCTTCCCATCCAATTCTCATATATAAATCCATCTGAAAAGAAATCATGGAGGATGACTAGTAACTAAGATTTTGTCACCCATCAGATTAATCTGACATGACATTTTAGCACTTTCCCTCAGAAATTGATCCTTCTTATCCCTGATTAACTACAGGTCTCTGAAAAGAGCTGAAATAAGAGTGAATATTTGATTTCATGTTGATCTTAAGGGATGATAGGAATCCAGAATTAATATCTTGGAAGCTTTGGAAACTATTATGAAGAACACAGTTGTCATCCAAGAAATGCAGTTGAGAATATTAAACCAAGAATTAAAAATTAGTTCAGTGAAGAGTAGTGAGGAAACCAATTGAAAGAAAAGTAATAATACCTTGAATTCTGAAGATAGGTCATGGCAAATGACAAGGACTTCTGAAGAAACTCCAATTCTGTTTGTTTGTTTTTGTTTGTTATTTTGTAAACAAGAAAAAGAACTAGTGAAAATTTCTCAAGAAAGTAGAAGTCAGAAAAATCAGTCTTGTGGAAAAGAAAATGTAAACCCTGCAAATGTTCACATATTCATAAAATCATAGAATCATGGAGTTGCTCAGGTTGGAAAAGCCCTTAAAGATCATCAAATCCAACGGTAACCTAGACATACTACCCTAACTCTAATGCCCCACAGCTAAATCATGTCCCTGAGCACCACATCCAAACAGCTTTTAAATACATTCAGGTATGGTGACTCAGCCATCATCCTGGGGAGCCTATTCCAGTGCTTAAGTACCCTTTCTTAAGGGTTAACATGACTACCCTTTCATTTTTACTTATTAATCAGTAACACAGTGGATAATTTACACTACTGAAATTGCAAGGTGCCATAATTTCATTTTTAGTCCTTAGTGAAAAGAATTAAACAAATCGTTTTTTTTTTTAATTTTAACTTTCTGTCTTTAATGCATATTAATCTGTTGGCATACAGTATATAAAGAGAAGCAATGGTTACAAGTAACAAGACAAATGTAATTTTACTCAATATACCTAATCACATTTTCTGTCAAACTGTTGAAGCTTCACCTGCATAATAAGTTTTCTACCAGAAAACTCTGAAGATAGGTCCAAAGGTTCAGAATGTGGAGATAAAAAGGAGATGCAGTAAAGTAAATGCAACTGTGTAATCAAAGAATTGTTCATATGAAATATGATGAAACTAAATTAAAATATTTTCAGGTAAAAATAGTTTAAAATGAACAAGTAACAATAGTTTATGTGTAACAGAAATATATGATGAATACAGTTAATTCTCTTTCTGATCCAGGCTCAAAGTGACAGTAGATAATAATAATCTTCTGCATAATTGGCTATTTGACAGAAAACTCTCAGTGGGAGAATTCTGAATTTTGCCTGGCTTTTACCCTATTTGTCTACACAAATTGTTTTGACAAACCATTGTTTGTCAGAAATGTGATCAAGAAATGAATGGACAAGTAAGAGAAAGCCAATTCCATTTTTATTCCTTTTTTAATAAAATTTGTCATCAAAATCTGTGTAGATACTTGTGCTACCTAAAATGTTTCTCCTGTTATGAAAATATTTTTTACAGAGGCTTTTTATCTACACTCAGAAATAGCCTGCTTAAAAGGAAAGAATATATCCCATACATTTTATTTTGAATTATGCTCCTACTTGGGATGCAAAGAGGGATTTAAAGTTCTGCAAAACCTGTAAGTAATATGAGAGAGCTCTACCAAATCAACAACTATAACATCATAATTGTAGAATCATAGAATCATAAAATCGAAGAATCCTTAGATTTGGAAGGGACTTCTGAAGGCCATCTAGTCCAACTCGTCTGCAGATAACAAGGACATCCACAGCTAGATCAGGTTGCCCAGGGCCTTATCCAGCTTTGCCTTGAAAGTGTCCCAGGATGAGACATCGACCACATCACTGGACAACCTGTGCCTTCCAGTGCCTCACTGTCCTCACTATAAAATATTTTTTCCATATATCTTACCTAAATCTACACTCTTTGAGCAGAATAATAACACTCTTTGAGATTATAATGACTAATATCAGCTCAGCTATAGGTATTTTTTTGTCCCATCCAGTGCCAGAGGAAGCATGTTTCCTATTCATCCTGTGTACACAGAGTATTGACTCATATTATCAGGAAGCTTAGAAGCATAGGCATCCCCAGGCTTCTGAACTCATCTGCTATCAGCTCACACAAAGGCTTCAGTGTTCTGAGATAAATTATCCCCTGGAATGTTTTTGTTTTTGGAACTGTGTTCTGAAAGGCAGTCTTTGCTAGACATCTGGAAAGAGAGTGCATAGGTTAAGGATAGCAAATGGGAAAATTTTGAGAAAATAACACATGAAAAGGAGAATACGTGGTGGGAAAAGTGGTGCAGGTTAAGTGAGGAGGTGAAAAGGGACTGTCTTACCAAGAGGATGACTTGCAAAGAAGCTTACAAAGATTGTTTTTTCTTCTGGGGCTTGGGCCAAGGTGCTTCAAATGACACACATCACTCCCAGCAGAGTGGGAGGACAGCTAGCTTGAGATTTTATATGAAAGTGAAATCTTTGAGATATAAATACACAGAGAAAATTATGCAAATTCTATGGGTTTTGTTTTGTTGTGTTATTTTGTTATAGTTGTTTTTAAAGACATCAGTTGCTGTTAGAGAAATGGTATGTTACATTATAGCTGTAGATCATATTGGGTAGGAAAAAAAGAAAGAAAACAAAGAGGCTTTAAGCATGAACTTGATTTTAGTCCAGTTGGTTTTTTTTTGTTTGTTTGTTTTTTCCTTTCATCTGGACTGTTCATAATTGCCCATAATAGAAAAATGGATATCTGAACAAGCAGTATGTGAGATGTGCTATGCTATGTATACCCTCTGTAAATTTGCAGACTACACCAAGATGCGAGGGGGTGTTCATCTGCTGCAGGACGGAAAGGCACTACAGAGGGACCTGGATAGGTTGGATCAATGGGCCAAGGTAAACTGTATGAGTTTCAATGGGCCAAGCTAAACTGTATGAGTTTCAATAGGGCCAAGTGCCAGGTCCTGCATTTTGGTCACAACCCCAGGCAACCCTATAGGCTTGGGGAGGAGTGGCTGGAAAGCTGCCTGATGGAAAGGGATCTTGGTGTACTGATGGAGAGTCGGCCAGCAGTGTGCCCAAGTGGCCAAGAAGGCTAATGGCATCCTGGCTTATATCAGGAATGGTGTGGTGAGCAGGACCAGGAAGGTAATCCTGTCCCTGTACTCAGCACTGGTGGTGCCTCACCTTGAGTACTGTGTTCAGTTTTCAGCACCTCAATGCAGAAAGGACATTGAGGTGCTGGAGCAGGTCCAAAGAAGTGCAACAAGGCTTGTGAAGGGCTTGGAGAATATGCCCTATGAGGTGCAACTAAGGAACTGGGGCTCTTTAGCCTGGGGAAAAGGAGGTTGAGGGAAGACCTTATTGATCTCTTGAAATATCTGAAAGGTGACTGCAATGAGAGCAGAGTTGGTCTCTTCTCACTGGTGACAGGTGACAGGATGAGGAGAAATGGCCTCAAGTTATGCCAAGGGAGGTTTAGGTTGGCTATCAGGAAAAACTTTACAGAAAGGGTTGTCCTGCATAGAAAAAGGCTCCCCAGGGAGGTAGTTGAGTCGCCATAGAATCATAGAACCATTGAATGACCTGAGCTGAGAAGGATCTCAAAGATCATCTAGTTTCAACCCCCTGCTATGTGCAGTGTCACCAAACAATAGACCAGGCTGCCCAGAGCCACATCCAGCCTGGCCTTGAATGTCTCCAGGGATGGAGCATCCACAACCCCCTTGGGCAACCTGTTCCAGTGTGTCACCACACTCTGAGTGAAAACCTTCCTCCTAATATCCACCCTAAATCTCCCCAGTCTCAGTTTAAAACCATCCCCCCTTGTCTTATTACTATCCACACTCATAAACATCCATTCCATCCTCCTGTTTATATGCTCCCTGCCAGTATTGGAAGGCCACAGTGAGGTCTCCCTGGAGTCCCCTCTTCTCCAAGCTAAACAAGCCCAGTTCCCTCAACCTTTCTTCATAGCAGAGGTGCTCCAGCCCTCTGATCATCTTAGTGGCCCTTCTCTTACTAGCTCCAAGAGTTCCACATCTTTCTTGTACTGGGGGCCCAGGCCTGGACACAGTACTCCAGATGGGGCCTCACAAGAGCTGAGTAAAGAGGGATAATTAAAAATACCTCTCTCTCCCTTCTGGTCACCTCTTTTCTAATGCAGCCCAGGATATAGTTGGTCTTCTGAGCTGCAAACGCATACTGCTGGCTCATGCCCAGCTTCTTTTCTACCAGGACACCCAAGTCATTTTCCACATGGCTGTTCTCAAGGGTTTCTTCACCCAGTCTGTATAAATACCTGGGATTGCCCCAGACCAAGTGCAGCACCTTGCCCTTGGCCTTATTGAACTTCATTAGGTTCATATGGGCCCACTTCTCCAGCCTCTTCAGGTTCCTCTGGATGGCTTCCTTTCTCTCCAGTGTATTGACTGCAATGCTCAGCTCAGTGTCATATGCAAACTTGCTGAGGATGCATTCAATTCCATTGTCTATGCCATTGATAACGAAGTTGAAGAGCACCACTCCCAAAACCAAGCCTTGGAGGACACCACTTGTGATCTGCCTCCACCCTGACATAGAACCATTGATCACAACAGTGTTTAAAATCTTTTTAGATGTGGTGCTCAGGAACATGATTTAGCAGTGGGTTGTGAAAGTTAGAGTAGTGTGATTTGGTTGTGGTTGGACTTGATCTTTAAGTTCTTTTCCAACCTGAGCAATTCTACGATTGTATGATTCTATGTATCATTCCCAGAATCTTCACACTTCAGCCCTTTTCCCCTCTAATCAAACTTCAAGTCTTTACCTAATATTCTGCTGATGGTTGCAAACATTGATGTCTTTACAGTTCTTGTGGCCCTTCTCAACAGTGATCAAATGCCTTTCACTACCAATGTAGCTGGAACTCACTTCTACTCAGCATACTAAGACAATCATTGTAAAAAAAACATCACAGCAAAATTTTTGAGGCTGATTTCACATGTTCAGACCAATGCAGGCTGTAAAGTCCTGCCAGAACAATAAAACTAAGCAAGAAGCCAGCACTGTCACAAGTTTGTTTTACAATGGCATGTGACAGAAGAAGCATGCTAATTGTATACAAATACAAAAAAACATTAAGTAGCGTCATAGGTTGAGAGTTAGCAGTCAGCAAGCTCAAGAAACTATGCTCATTATTTGCTTGTTTGTAGATACTATTGTAACATAAATACAGTAGTCAATAAAAGCAAAAAAAGAAAAGGTTGAAAAAACAGTCTTCTATCACAATTATGCCAGACAAGTTATCAGTACGTGAAAACAACTTCAAGCCCAGAAGCAAATTTCAAAAACAGTTCTATCCGTTCCATGAAATGATAAATTCCATGAATAAGAAAATAATTCAAGGCATGTAGCAACACAATGTATACAGTAAGAGTGAAAAAACAACGAAGGTGAATTTGTAGTCTAATGATCACAGCAGTGAAGATTACCAGTAGGCCACAGGCACTTGGTAACAGTTTTAGGCTAGAACTGAGCACTAGATTGTATACCAAAAAAAAATTTTAGTCAGTTCGCATTGACAGAGAGCCAAATACTTTATATCACCTAAAGTATGATTTCAGAAATACATCCACTTGATCTGAAAGCAGAAAGATAGAAATTCTACTGTTTTCCTAGACACTTTATTCTCTTAGGAGATCAGAAAATGAATGTTCACAGACTGTCAAAAACTTGGAATTTGATTCTACCATTTCAAGGTTTCAGCCATATTAGCTCAGTATAAAGAAGGATTGAATAAACATGTAAAAGACTGAAACAATAGAAGTGTAAGGGAGAAGAATCAAACAGAAGCTTCTTTCTGTTTTTCTTGATGACTACCATGGGCGTCTAATCTAATTTCTCCCATGCTCCCTCCCTAATTAAGGAGTCTTGGCTGTTGTGAAGCTCAGTCCTGGTGCCTACCTCCCCTACAAACTGCCCAAGGAGCTTAGATGTCCAAGAGACTTCTCAAACCTCAAACAATTTCAATGCAAACAGAAGCACAGTAACATTGGCTTTTATCTCTTTTTACAAACCCTCACTTCCAGCTTTTTAGTTTAATTTCTGCCTTTGAGAGTGCAGAAGAATTCCTATCAGTAAGCATGTAAAACATGATGGTGATCTGTCTAATCCTGTCATTAATCAACACATTCTAACACTTGAAAAGCTTCTACTAATGAACATGACTTCAGTAACAACAGCATGTGACAGGTATCTCCAGACAATTCCATTATATGCACATTTTTAACTCATCAAATAAAGTCTTTCTTCTCTTAAGTACTTCCTGAAGCTCAGACAAGAAGATACCAGAAGAATACATTTTTCGGCAATTCTTTAACTTTCATGTCCCCTTTACAGTGTTGTTCACACTGCTTTTTCTTCAGGTTAAATATATTCACACAATTGGTTTTATAAGCTTATCCCACTTCATGATTAACCAGATTAAATATTTTGGAAATGTATTTTATTTCAGAAACAGGTTGAATTATAAAAAATTCCAGCAAAACGTGGGACAGAACGATACACAGCTTATTAAGGAAAAGAGTGATGTGCAGCATAAATGAGGAGTTGAAGGGTGAAAAGCAATTATAGTTTACATTTGTCTAGTCTGCAGCTATGTGTGCCAGCTGCAACTTGCTAAAAAATCAAGGAGCAGTGATCTGCCAGTATTTATTTTGTGTAATCATAAAACCTCATGGAGATATAAAAGAGGTTGTCAACGTGGTAGCTGAAAGACCTCTCCTCCCTACAAATAAGTGTATTTGGCATTTGCTTATGCTTCAGTGAAAAAGTCTCTATGTACACCACAACTACATTTTCATAGAGACTCTTTCATTGTTGATTCACAGTATTTAGCAAGGGAAATGAAATTGCAAATTAGTACAGATAGAAATTCTGTTTGAGTCATTTTCCACATTTCAATCCTACCTATTTTTCAGTCTCAGACAAAATCAGGACTGAGGATGAGGATAAAAACAGGAAACTGGTGTCCTAAGCACTGCTAGAAGGGACTGAGCAACAGCTGGCAAGACAGATGAAAAGACAATTTCCTCAGCTCCTGTTTTTGTCTGAACAAATATTTCACCGTGAAACAAAGCCATTAGACCTTCCACATGTACAATAGGCTGTGCAGAATAATAGCAAAAAAGCAAACGAACAAAAGCACGTTAGTGCTTTTAAATCTTCACATAAATGTTTCCAAGTCCGCATTTCTACCCACCTGGATCAATAAGTTAGAACATGAAATTAAGTGCATCCTCTGCAATATGCTGATGATACTATGCTGAGCAGTTGACTCAACAGAAGAAAGAAGTTTCATCCCAAAGGACCTTTATGGGCTTGAAAAGTGGTCCTGGGGGAACTAAATGAGGTTCTAAACTAAATGAGGAACTAAACAAGGCCAAGTGCAAGGTGCAGCCTTTGGGTCAGGGTATTATCAAATGTGTTCCGACTGGGAGAAAAACTCACTGAGGGCAGCCCTGTGGAGAAGGACTTGGCAGTCCTGGTGGATGTAAATCTGGAAGTGAGCCAGTAGAGTGTGCTTGCAGCCCAGAAGGTCAATGGTATTCTGGGCTGCATCAAAAGAAGAATGGTGGCAGGGAGAAGGAGGGGTCTGCTCTCATCTGCTATGCGTTTGTGAGGCATTATCTGGAATGCTGCATCTAGACATGGGAACCCCAGCTCACAAAAGAGGTGGAGTTGTTGGAGTGGGTCCAGAAGAGAGCCATGAAGATTCTCAGAGTACACCTCTCCTGCTAAGACAGGCTTGTTCAGCCTCAAGACTTTTGAGATACTTCGTTACAGCTTTTCAGAATTTAAGGAGAGCTTATAAAAATGTGAGAGACAGCTTTTCACATGGTCTGATAATGATAGGACAAGGGGAATGGCCAAAAATGCTAGAAGAGGGAAGATTTAAAGTAGGTATGAGATGGAAATTTCTTATTCAGACAGTGGTGAATCACTGGCACAAACCGACAAAAGAAACTGTAGGTGTTCCATCCCTAAGGCATTCAGAGCCAGGTTGGACGGAGCCCTGTGAAGTCTGGTGTGGTGAGTGGCAACCAGCCCATAACAGTGGGTTGGAACTGGGTGATCTTTAAAGTCCCTTCAAATCCAAGCATTCTTTTATTCTTTTTTCCATTGTTGTCTTAATCTGGGCCTAATATATTATCATCAAGTGTTGGACACATCTATGTTAGACAAAGATAACACAGGCACAAGTCAAATGGATAAGTTAATCTCCTTTTCTGATACCACAGAAGAATTGGGAAGTGCTTAAATCCATTCACCAACTCTACATACATTAGGATGTGATATACCAATGGCTGTTTGAAATTCAGTTTCATTATTATTGGAAGTTCAGACACAGCATAACTTACACAGGAACGGCCAACCAGCTCTAAGAGTACATAATCATTTTCAGACTATAAATGCATAAATCAGATTGAAGGCAGTCCATCCTGCACCTCCAGCAAAAACCTTCACTCTTTGCATAGCATATGGCATATGGCTGCTTCTTCATCATCTGTTTATTGGCCCCTATTACAGGTAAAAGTTAAGAGCATTTTGATTAGACTGTTCTGCAGTTACCTCCAGGAGGTATAAAACTCTCTGCAGGACAGAAAAAGAGAAATTAAAAATTGTACATTTATCAAAATTTCTAAGGCTTGAACCAGTCTTTTAACTGTAGGAATAAACAAGACTACACGTCTATGCAATATTTTCCATGTAGGATACGAGATTGACATAAAAAAAAAAAAAACTCAGCTCAAGGAAGAGCTAAGCTTCAAAACCTGAGCTTAAGTGGAACTCTTGGACCTTTTGCACGCTTAGATCTTCCAGATGAGACTGGTCATGGTCACTGATATTTATTAGTGCTCTGAGGGCCCAACAACAGTCAAATATTGTTGTTGCTCTCTTACTATGAGAAAGGAATTGGGCAAGGAATGTTTCTAGGGGAAAAAAAGAAAAAAGCAGAAAAAATGCAAAAATCCATTTGTTTCCTCTTACATTTTTGTGCTGTCCATCTTCTAAAAGAAGTAAAGCATCGAGCACAGAGATAGCTCCCCATGGTTATACTGTAGAGGTCACTAATACTGTCATAGGTGCTAAGATCTGAAAGGTCTTGCCATCTGTGTTTTGATTTAGACCAGCTCACCACTCCCAATGTTCTTTTTATATCACAGATCAGATGAGAAAGCACTGGCTATGTTCTCAATGAAAGAAACAAATACAATGATCAATTCTGATACACGAATGAGGAATCTTAACATAGTGTCATATTCCCCTCTTCACACAGGGCAGCTGTGTGATGCCACACCTCTGGGTGTGGAGCTTTTAAGAGATGATTCTGGTCTGAGTCTCCTGGTCCAGAGAGAAGAGTAATGGCAGAGACTCCTGGTTATTTGTGTGAGGTATTACAACTCACCTCTCTGCTGGAAATGAATTAGATAAATGTAAAATTACTTTAACCATGTTTGGCTACTTTGAGGATTTTGACAAAAAAGGAATTGATTTGCCTGTCTTGAAGATGTTCTGTGTCTGACACCACCACATTCTCACTTCCATAATTAATTACAGAATCACAGAATGGCCTGGTTTGGAAAGGATCTCAAGGATCATGAAACTCCAGCCCCTCCACCACAGGCAGGCCACCAACCTCCACATTTAATACTAGACCAGACTGCCCATCCAACCTGTTCTTGAACACCTGCAAGGATGCAGCATTCACAACCTCTCTGGTCGGCCTGTTCCAGCACCTCTCATAGTAAAGAACTTCCCCTGACAACCAACCTAAATCTTTCCTCCTCTACAACTTCCTGAAGGAAGGTTGTGGTGAAGCGGTATGGCCTCTTCTCCCAGGCAACAAACAGGACCCGGGGAAATGGCCACAAGTTGTACCAGAGGAGGTTTATGTTGGACATGAGGAAAAAAATTTTCTCACAGAGAGTGGTCAGGCATTGGAATAGCCTGCCCAGGGAGGTGGTGGAGTCACCATCCCTGTTCAAGTGGCACCTGGCTGAGGAGCTATGAGATATGGTTTAGTTTGTGATAGCAATGGTAATGAGAAGACAGTTGGACTAGATGATCTTACAGGTCATTTACCAACTTTGTGATTCTATGATTCTATGATTCTTCTTCAACTTAAAACCATTTCCCCTTGTCCTGCAACTTTGCACTGGCATTAAAACCATCTGAGTTTTTCCAGATTCTGTGCATACTCATAGAAATCAACTCCTGAAATGCTTCACAGAACAAGACAGAAAGATTTAGGCTGTGCTTCGAAAAAAATATAACTCTTAATTAGGTGCATGCAGGAAAAATTTCCTTTCTGTTCAAAATGAAAAGCGCGATCGTTTGAAGCTTTAAAGAACAAAAATGGGATAAAAGCAATGCAGAAAAACTAAAAAGATAAAACATAAGAAAAACTTATGTATAGTGGAGGTAGTTTTCTTTTTCCTTTTTTTTTTTTTTTTTTTTTTTTTTTTCTTTTCTTTCCCAGTTAACATTACAAAGGAATGGAAAAATTAAAATGATAAAATCTGGGGAAGTCTAGCCAGACTTTCTCAAACACTGATGCCATGAGATTGAAGATTATATGTAGTATTCCTAATCTCAGAAAGTCAAAAATCAGGAGCTGGAGGCTGACTTCAACAATATGATGAAACAAACTTTAAATACTTTGGATGATCATTATGATATCACTGTTGCATTATATAGACATGTGTATACATACATAGTTTGCTTAGTTTATTTTTTACATTTTAGCATATCACAGAAGATATTCTCAGGCTTTTATAGATGCATTTCCCTCCAAGAAATCTTAAATTCATAAAAATTAGTATGACTCTGAAGGCAATGGCTTGAAGTGAGCTGTGTTCTAGAATCTTGGAGGTTTGCAACAATGAACTTATGAGAAATTCAATAGCTGTAGAAGAAAATTGGTCTTCTGTTAGTGCAGAAAGGTGTGGGAAGTACCAGCAGGTGGATAAAAACACTTGAAAGTAAGGAGATCTGAATAAAATAAGGTAAAGACACACACACTTGATTCTGAGATGACCTCTTAGTAAGGAATGAATCTTGTTATGGAGAATATCATTATAGTGTTCAAAATTTTGTTTTGCCTACTGTGTTGATACTACTCTTATACCTATCACAGGAAGAAATAAACTTATTTCATAGTTCTTCAGAGGTACTATTTTGTCTGGTTAACTTGATGCTACAATTTTCTCTAATTAGTTGGGAAACACACATCATAGATAATTATACTGTACACTGAGAGGCTGGAAATAATTAAACATGATTTAATTATTCAACTAGCCTAGAAAAAGTAAATATATATCAAGTGCTATTCCTGAAATGTTCTTTCTGGTGCTGGAAGCCAGTAACATGAAAAAAACCACCTGAATAAGTTGTCACAAATACATGGCAATCATCAAAACAGTAATCTATGTAAATCCATGAAATAATCTTTCCTTAAAAGATGAAAGAATATATCTCTATGAAAATGAAACAAAAACAAAAAACAGAGAGTGATTATGTGAACAAAATAATTGTAAAATCTATGAAGAACACTTAGCAAAAGCAGTGGTACATAAGCACTGATTCTAAAAGAAAATGTACACAACTTTGAAAATCAAGTCAGTAAAATTTTCTTTTTTCCAAGTCATTAAAATTCCGCAAGTAGTTTCATTGTAAAACGGCAGCACTTATATAGGAAAAAGAAGTGATCTTTGTTAAAAAACTTCATTGTAGATAACATCACAAATATTATCAGATTCAGTTGTTGCTTTTATTTTAATTGAAGACCAGAGCTTACAAAGGACTTAAGTGACTAAAAAATGTAAGCATAGAAACTTCTGCACTAAGAAGGCAAGTTCCCCTCAGAGTACATTAAAATAGTCAGATTCCTTAGAGTAGCCAGGCAAAAGGTAGATGAGGGAGCTGGAGCTACTCCATGTCCCCCAGCTCAGCAATAACAAGCTGAGAATTAGCAAACAGGGACACTCTTTGGTCAGAAGAATATCAGAAATGTCACTACAGGTGCGAGTCCAGCAGCACTTTATCCCTTCCTGATCCCTGAGTACCCTCCTGGACAGAGAACCTCTGTTCCATTCCTCTCATTGACATGGACTGACTTTGTGTTTTCCTTTAAAAGTAATTCACAGGCCAAGATCATGGCTGTGGAGGTGTACCCCTTTCATTTTAGACAATCAGATCAGGACTGTTTTCAGTTAACTGACATGTATTTCCATGACCTCCTCCAGTCTGCTTATCTCTGCCTTAGGTACACAAAGCAACAGACACATTGCAAGTGGGTTCTTACTGAATTATCATTCTTTTGCACATAATCTGCATAGAAAGCTCTTAGAGCTGTATAGGAGCTAGAAGTTCTGTTTTCTGAAAAATTTCCAACTTGCAA
Organism: Lagopus muta; assembly: GCF_023343835.1. Taxonomy (NCBI): domain Eukaryota; kingdom Metazoa; phylum Chordata; class Aves; order Galliformes; family Phasianidae; genus Lagopus; species Lagopus muta. Next base: position 41,948,743 of record NC_064438.1, read on the forward strand.
CAACTCAAATTCCAAACCATGCTGGAAGAAAGGTTTTAGCAGGGGCAAAAAAAATAAATGCATGAGCTGATCAAATTTTCAAAGCATTGTAAATTTATGAAGTGTGATAAAATATAGAAATAGAAAGTGAAAAAAGAAAATGTTAAACAATATATTAACTTCAAAAGCATAAATTAATTGTTTTGAAAACAGTAAAATGAGATATTTTAACACTGTTGTAATTATTTTTCTCAAAATGAGGCTTTCCAAATTATACCTATTATAAGAAACCTGGTTTAGACAGAATCATGCATTTCAACAGAATATTGTTTCCTTGATATTTCTTTGTTCAGTATGAGGTTGTAAGACAAAAGAGACAAGCAGGAAAAAAATGTTCTTTCTTCATCAAGCATTTCAAATTAGAACCTAACATCTCTGGTGATTTGTGAAACATGGGGATAAGTTTACAGTGAACAAGAGCAGGAAATTACTTGCTTCAGCTTGCCTTTACAGATCAGATACAAAATAGATTGCTAGTGACTTTGCAAATTTGAAATAACCCATTCTTCTTTGAAGTTATGACAAATGAAATTTAACTGTGTTATAAAATATTTTTTCTATTTAGAACTGTCATTTGTGTGATCTCACATTTTTCTCATGACTTGACAGTTATACTAAGACAAAAAAAGTTTAAACTGGAAACAAATATTCCTTCATGTCTGTAATTTGAACTTCAACCTGTAATAAAATCAAATGTCAACAGTGACATTTGTTCAACTTAAAATAATCTCAAGATGCAAAGAAGTATTTCTTCTGTTCATTATGTTCATTTGAACTTATAAACATGATTGTTCCAAATTAATGTTTTATCTAAATTGAATGTAGTACTTCAACTTAATTGAAACCATCTATGAAAGATCGAACTCTTTGGTAAAATTATGCAAGGAGGGAAAAAAGAAACTGTTTAAAATATTTTATACTTCTTTTACTGCAATGAGAGTGAATATGTAAAAGCTTCCTGAAGAAAACCAGTCCAGTTTAGGTAACTAAATGAAAACGAAATGGTCAATCTTAAAAATGATACATTTTGCAGTAAAAATTTTTATCGTCTATTGTAGTTGAAGTATTTATCTCCAGAGATATACCCCGGATCTAACTGAAAGCCTACTGAAATCACTAAAATATTTTTATTCACCTCAAAGTATAGACTTATGACTTGATGTGCAGCTGTATTTGCTTTTTCATGCAAAGTAAAGTCTGTATGTTATCAGCTAAAATAATATATGACAGGATGTATGCAAGTGGCTTTATTTTTAAATTAGAAGTGTAGCATATGTGTTCAGACTCATCTATATGATACGGACATACATTGGCTATTGTTTTTCCACCCATTCATATATAGCAGGAACATTCTAAAATTAAAAGAAAAAAAAATACAATGGCCTGTATAATTTTTTAAAGTTTTTATCTTAGCAAAGACATAATTTAATTTGGTAATTTGGTGTTTTACTGTTAAAATATACCTTAACTTGACATAGCAATGCTGAACGAGCTCATTGTAATAAAAATTAACCCACTGCATTTATTGCTGTAGTATTATACTTAAAATGAGTTTGTGGGTGACTAGGATAAATAAAAGACTGCCAGACAGTAAGTGCTTCTGCAGGATATTTCACTAAAGTTCAGTCCATATGATTTAGTCCAGTACTTTCAAGCAGATAGCAGATTGGCATATTTACCACACAGAGATGTTTTCCTTAATGGAAGGAAACTGGATGCAAGCTGAATGTCACATTACTAGACTGTAGTCCAACGGTGCATGACTTTTGACTCTGAGAAGTTGACAACATCAGGAAGAGAATGTTCAGAATCTGACCCTGGTTGTAAGTTATTTGTAAGTCCACAGGGAGCCCATGAAGCAACGTGGCTTTCTTACACAAAGTCCTAGGTAAACAAGCAGATTATGCTTTGAAAGGGTATTACTCAACCCCTGCTTTGTTCTTAAATGTAAAGTGGGCCAATAATGAGCACATGAGAACTCATATCTCTATGCCCAAAATGGGATTTAAGCTATCAGTATTTTTACTGTTTTATGGGTGCTGTTGATTTCAAGCAGCTTAAAGGATGAAGGGTTGCTGAACTGAGTTCTATGCAACAGCAAAACATGGTATTGGAGTTGCAACATAAAACACAGTAGCAGCAACTTAATGAAGCATTTATTTTTGTACATTTGTTAAAAATTAATTTTAAACCCGGGAGCTTGATTCTCATTTTAATAAAATCAATGATTAAACACCCACTGAATTGTACATAAGAGATAAACTTCTGAATTATTGACCATTACTGTTTATGTCATCTGTTTGTAGTTCAGGAGTCTGGTTTCTTAAGGAATTTTTGAAAGAGTAAAATCTTTCCTTATCTCAAACAATGAGTAAACTCAAATAGTCAAACTCTGTACTGCAGAAGGAGCAGTCTGACTAATCATGGCTATTCATCACTTCCAGGATGTGCTGGATTTTTCTAACACAGAGAATAACACTAAATCATACATGCTTCATCTGTGTTCTTCCAGCTGTTTAGAGCAAGTAGATCCAGTTCTGACCTTGCTAGATCATCACTTCTACATATCAGTTACAGATGAATATCTATTCCCAAATAAATAATGATGGTTCTAGCCTCTTGGTCCTTCAGGAGCTCTTTATTTTCATATTGAGTTCTTAGATATTGTTGTTAAAGGCTAGGAGAGTAGAAAGTTTTTGTAAAATTTTTGTAAGAAGAGGAAATATTTGTCATTGAAAGGAATGAAAACCATGGAAAAAAAAGATATAGCCTGGTTTTCTAGAAAAAAAAAAAAAAAAAGAAAAAAAAAAAAGAAAAAAAAAAGTTTTATTTTTCCAGGTCAGAAAGGCCTGTGTATAAAAGTTTGTCTTTTTTTCACAGCTAAACATTACTTAGATTCAGTTGGTTTAACCAAAAAATTTCCCCATGTAACATCAGAATTCCCTGAATTAAAAATAGTAATTGTACTAAAATTGATGCTGAGACTTTCAAGATTCAATTATGTGAAAGCAAATGCACAATTAGTACATTATATTTAGGAGTAACAAACTGAGTTTTGTTACTCACACTTGGAAGATTTGTTCTTTTAAATTTGTTTTCTTGCTATATTTTTGTACATTTGGTTACACTCAGATGTCTCCCATTTGTGTAAATGATATACAAGAAAAGCCAGATTTATGCTTACAAATAATTTGAAGGAGATAGAATAGATGAAAAGAGAAGAAGTTGTTTAATTGCAGAGCAGATCATAATAAAAGACCAGATTTTTTTGTTGCTGTTAAAAATAGTTCTTACAAGTTGCTCTTTTAGAGAACTAGGTAGTAAAAGTTAGGCAAACTGATTGAGGCAGGCAAGACAACGAAAGAATCCCAAGATAAAAGATTACAGAAACAGCAAGAAACTCTTTAATCTTTTCAGTGGAGCTGATCCAAAAATAATAATAAAATTTCATTTTAAACATAGTCCAATAAAATAAGCTGTTTTACTACTTTACTAGCTATATATTTAACATAATTATATGTTTAAGTATCCTTCCCAACAGCGTATTCTTACATACTGTTCTATACAACTGCAAGTATATATGAATAGGTGTGGGAGGAAGATAAGCTTTTCTGTCATATAAATAGACAATTCACCTTTTTATATTATTATTTCTTTCTTCTACTTAAAGTCACAATAATCTGACAAACATTTCTTTGGCTATCAAAATATTTAGTTTTGCTACACTTTCAGTGTTTTTTTGTGTGTGTGTGTTGTTTTGTTTTAGTTTTTGGGGTTTTTTTTTTTGTTTTTTTTGTTGTTTTTTTTTTTTTTTTTTTCAGATTTTATTATTTCCAGAAAAAGAGAACAACTTATCTTGGTATAACAAAAAACTTATGTTCTGATTTAAGAAGATGTCAGAAGAGTGAAGTCAACTACAGCAAAGTATATAAATGCAGCAAATCTTATTAGACAGTTGCTTTCCTAGTATTCTCTATTAACTTCCTCTGAGCAAAAGTTCATGGTTTTCTTCAGTAGCAGGTTTTATTTCATATTTATTAGCCTTTGATGGCTTACTCTTTTCTGAGTCTGCTTAATGAATTTTGCAATTCATGTAAATTTTTTGCATCGTCAACATACTGTAGCAACAAGTTGTGAAGATTTATATTGTCTTATGCAGAAAAAAAAAGTCATTTTATTTAGTTTGAATTTACTGTATCAAAATTTAATTTGATTTCCATTGCCTCGTGTTCAGAGAAACAATGAATAGTCATTGCAGACAATTATGCTGTCTCCAGGCAAATAATGCTTATTTAGACCTGTCTAGTTACCCTACATTTGTGTCTTTTCTGTCTTGTATCTTCTTAATCTATGTGTATGTTCCTAACAGTGAAGTCACTTGGGTGTTTAAGCAGCCTTCTCTCCTTTTGTTGGACCTTGTCTTGCTTCACTGTATCCTGTTCTGAGATAAAAGATCAGAAATGCAACATTGATGCATTCCACCAACATATTTGGTAACAAAATGATGGTTTCCATTTCATATTCAGTCCCTTTTCAAATACTGGATTGGGTATTTTTGTTTGTTTCTTTGTGGGTTTGTTTCTTTGTTTTTAGCATGTTTTTCAATAATAGAAATTGTTAGAGTGAAATGTTTTAATACTTTCAAGTACCTTTCTTTACTTTCTAGGGAGGAGTGAAGCAGGGAGTTTGACACAATGTATTTCAAATTTGAACCTATAAAATTTTAATTAAAACAAAACAAAACAAATCAAAATCTGTCATACTGAAAACTTACTATAAACTAGGTTATTTAAATGAGGAAGAATAAAAAATGATGTAGGTATTATTTTTGGCAAATAAACAAAAAATGGCTGAAAACTACCAGGTAAAATCCACCTCCTTCAAACTGACATTTTCAGACATTTTTTTTTCTACCATCTTCATAATTGGATATGTTTCTCAGCTTCTATGTTGCCTTTGCTTTTCTACCCAAACATAGGAAAGATTTCAGCTCTCAAAATAATTGTAAATGTCAATAACAACAAAAATCCCACTCTCATCATGTTCTGAATGACTCCTGTACTCCTCAAACTCCTGTTTTTGAGATTGGAGCTAGGTAAATTATTAGCTCATATAGGCATTTCCATGCTTTTGATGGGAGGGAACTATCTATCTTGCTCTCTTAAGAACTCACTCTGCTTCAAATCTGCCCTTCCCCTCTGTGGAATCTGTTCCACAGGCATGCATGCCAGTAAGCAGTGCTAGGGCTGCCAAGCTGTCTACATCATTCACCCTTCCTGGCCTTTTGCCTTCAGCATTTGCTCATCACTCCACATGTGAAAGCAAAAAAGAAACATTGGCCTTCTTGACTAATAGGTTATGTAATTTCTGTATTTGAAATAACAGATAACTTTTATAGAAATTTCTCTTACGAAGTCTTCTTCTGAGCACCACGATTTTGTGAAGGTATGTTTTTTGAAGGATTTTTGAAGATAAATAGCATTTACAATTTTATAGTTAGATGAAAGGAATAAAAAAACCCTCTTTGATTAAAAAAGGGAAATTTGTTAGGTGACACTTCTGAGTTTTATCAAGTCTTCAATGTTCTGTAGGAAGTCAAATATTTGTTTTGCAAAGCAAATTCCATAGTGCATTCATCACCAGTTTAGCTCTGTGAGATAGGAATTGACTGTGGGAGCACAAGCCAGGAGCATGGGCTCCTGCACTGTTTTGCAAACACAGATACTGATTCTTTTTCAGACGCATATCTTTGAGACTTTCACCCACCAGATTTAAATAGGCTACCTTTAACAAAACAAACTTGTGAAAATAATTTTTCACCAGGCTGTTATGATGTTCGATCAGAATGGAAATGTACTTTTTCTCACAAGCTCAGTATGTTTGGTCACATTTAGTGGTGTGGTTTAACAGGGACAATACACATGGTAAGTTCTCTGCTTCATTCAGCTACCAAGGATTATTTACTAGCAGGGAAAATGAAGCACACTGAATTGCAAATTGAAATGAGAACTGCTTTTTTTTTTTTTTTTTAATTACAAGAGACTGAAACAACTAGTAGATTCTTGCTTCACAGGTGCTGACCTCCAAACAGATAGCTACTCTCCTGTGCTTGCCACCAAATTATAGCCTACATCTCCCCTAATTTTCTCTAACAAATGGGCCAGATACAATTGCATTAATGCCATTTCCTTGGTCTTTTTGTATCTGGGACTCAGAATTTGTTTAGTTATGCTTAAATGTACAAGAAGCAGGTAGGCTTGTACATGCATGTGCACACACACCTAAAACTAGGACATGTTTGAGCCATAGAGAAATTGAACAAAGTACCTCCCTTGTGCTGTCAGGGTTATCCTGTTAAGTGGTTCTGTTTCCATCATCTCCTTTCTTGAGAGGAGGATTTCTAATTTAGCCCAATGAAAGCTTTAATAACACATGCTGGCACTTTGTTTTTATTTATACTGAAGCCTCAGCACAATGTTCTAGCAGCATAAAAGACTATGAAGTTCAAATAAATTATGTTTACAGGCATGGTAAGACATCTTTACAGTGTAAAAGTAACAGAAGTGAGGAGCAGGTCCATCTGCAAAGTACTCTGAATGGAGTCTTATTTTATAAATTGGAAATCATTGTAATCTTTCAACTAGCTATCTAGAGAATGTTTCTTCATCCTTCCTTCCTTTGTTGTGAGGAAAAGTATGGCTGCACTCACTTTATACTGAAACATTCTTACCTGACAGGAATATATATCACTGCTATCCATGCCACTATCCCTACTCTATGAATGTGCTGAGAAGGCTTTCTCCTGCTCAATGCCTCACTGCCCCAGATGCTGTCAAACCTGTTGTCACTCATATATTTTTAAGTGCAACAGCTGCAGCAGGAGGAAAAGTCTAAAAGGTATAAAAAATGGGAATAGATTGATTAAAAAAAAAAAAATAAAAAAAAAGAATATAAGGATGACTTTCATAATGGTATCATGCAATTAGTTACAGAACAGTGATCTATAGAGAGCACTAAAATTCAGTAGTAAATAGATCTGAAATGTTGTTGAAGTGAACAGTTCTGCTTCAAGTATATCTTTAAATTCCTTAGGACCAATCTAAAATATTTTTTTGAGTCATTAGTGCAGGTCTTTAGACTGACATTATATATATATATATATTTTATTTCAGATAAAGAATTGTAAATTTGGCCTTTTTTTGGTATGATTCATTCCTGCAGTGTCAAACTGAAGTCTTTAATGTTTGGGTTTGATAACCTACTGTATACAAGCAATTTATCAAAAGTGTTATTAAGTTAAAGGCTAGATGATTAGAAAAGATTTTGCTTCATGATTAACCGAAAGTGACACAGTAACCAAACATGCATACTCTGCTGTCTGTGATTCATCTATACAACACTTTTATCTCAAGAAATGGAACAAAAAAAAGATAAATAGGTCAGGTACTATGAATTCTTTCCCATCAAAAGTTATACAAGTGTTGCATATGGAAGAAGGAGTTGTTCATGTAAATCACCAGCAAGACAGACCTGAATCTCTTCTTGTTGAAATCACTACAAATTAGAAGGTAACCTGGTGAGGTCAGTACAACGGTATAAAAGAACACAGAAAAAAAGCCACTCCCAGAGTTCTAGTTATGTAAAAAGGAAGGAGATGGTATTTCAAAACCTCACCCCAGAAGGAAATCTGATAAGCATAATTTCATTTCCTTAAGAGAAAAGAACATTGATAACTCTGTCAAGGAAGGCTTTAAACCTGGATCTTGGAAACAGGAAGCAAGCATGACTGAAACACCCTGGTACAATGCTTCATGCTTTCTGTTTAAGTGGACATATTTTACATTGCTTGCACAATGATATGCAGCACTCAGAAGATTACATGGCTGCAAATCGTATGAAAAAAGCTATAAATTGAGCTGATATGCCTTAATTTATTGAATCACTAAGGTCCTAAGTCTGTACTTACAGCCTTGATATTCAGGCTACAAATCACTCATGAGATATCATTAACGACCAAAGGAACTTCGTTTCCATTTCACAGGCCCAGTGCACAAAAGAGTTAGAATTCCTCTAGTAGTAACAAAGCGATTTAACGCTGTAGAAATTCTGTTCCTCTAACATTTAAAAGGTCCTGATATATATTTCCTCTGTTTTGTTTTTAGAGCCTTACGAGAAAATTAAGGGGAAAAGGAACAAAGTTGAATCAGATGAGTGAATATGTATTTCCTCAAAGTTATATTAAAATTATATGTTTTAAGACAATTTCTTTTCAAGAGATATGAAAGACTTCATCTTCCTTTGCTTTCATCATAATCAATAACCTACTGAAATAGAATTATGCTATAAAATGTCTGGAACCTTACTCTGTTGTCCCATCATTTTTGTACTACAATTTATTTTAGGCGAAGTAATCATTATTTCTGAATATATTTATATAAGAATTTGTCAATTAGTGACAAAGCCTAGTAGTTTTTGTTCACTAGTTCATAATATAGTTATCCCAAAGAACCTTAAAGGAAAAGTAAAGTGAGAACTCTTTTGAAACAACAATGCAGTGAAGCAACTCTTCTGGGTATAAACTGACATCAACAGCAAGTGAATCAGAATTTCTTGGTTTATAGAGAAGATGAGATATGCAGCATGAGCTTTTCTTAGGAAATCCGTGTCACTGTAGGAACAGAAAAGCAGAGAAGCAGCAGAAAACTTTCAGAATTCATCCTTTTAAATAACTGTAAAATCTATTCTTATTGCATTTTTGTGAGCCACAATTCACTACATTTTTGCAACCACATGAAATTACAATGTTATTAGTTACTAAAATATCTGACAACGTTGAAAGCATGCAAGCACAGTTCATGAGGGTGATCCATAGAAGACCTTTCTGACAGGTAAAAGTAGCTAGAGTTATAAAAGAGACAGGGAGCTGAAAAAAGCAGTTGAAATTATTTATACAAACATGTTGAATGAAAGCATCTATCTTTCCTGAGGTCTCTAGTATATTTGTTGTCTATCTCTTTTTATCTATGTCATTATGCTAAAAGAAGCAACATTAATGTCTTACAGCAATATCCTCAAAGGTACATAAGAAATTTTCTTCTCTTCCACCAGTCAGGCTATAACCAGGGATATGTAGATAAGCAGAATGACCGACTTCTAAGCTCTGTTTGAAATATTTTTTCCGATCCTTTTTCCTAATGGACACACAATAGAAAGTTTTCTCTTAAGAAGACACTCCAGAGATAAATCTCTAGATTTTACATGTAGCTTAGGAGCTCAGCAGTAGCAAGAAGAGCATTATGTCTGTGGGATCAAAAGTTCAGAGTAAAGTTCAAGATACAGCTTTTGCTTCAGTGAAATTCTGTGCTGAATTCATTCTTTCTTTATGAGAACTTAATATGAGAGCAAAGTCACAAGTTGTGAAGGGAATGGTGACCAGAATCACTATTTCCATTCACTTATAACTTGTGTATCTTATAGCTGATCCCCTTTGTAATTGACTCTAAACCCAGAAACTGATATTTCTCTATCATAATTACCACATCTAGTGATGTTCAAAGAAAAACTGTCAAAAGACAAATTAAGATTCTTATCCACACTATAAGAGATTATAAATATAATGTACTCAGAAGGCAGAAAAACTAACATAAATAATACACTGGACCTCTTCACAGGTGTTTTATGAATGTGTGGAGTCTTCAGAAATCACTTACAGATTCATTCTAGAACAGTTTTAAAGAAGAAATGTATAAGTGTATTTCTAACTTATTCCTGGAATTTACGCCTTTTTTTTTTTCAGTTTTCAGAGATGCAAACACAGTTGAAAAGTCTAGTGCAGGCCAGCATTTAAAAAGCGACCAGAAAAGCCATCGCTGTAACAATGTGGTACCTCTTCAGACTTTCACTATCCCTCTGAATTATTTCCCATCTACTCAATCCCTCAAAAAAATACTTTTTATGCAGCTGTTCCTGCCATGCCACATGCCTTGTGCTCACTGTTTTCTCCTTCTGTCCTTGGTACAAATTTCACACTTATCCTTTCATCTTTTTGAGACAGCTCATAAAGTACCAAGAGGCAATAGTCAGACTGCGAATCCAAATCAAATCAAACTGCAAACTAATGGATATACAACATTAAAAAAATAATAAAAAATAACTACTGTCATTTGCTTTAGCCCTTTTAATTCTACCTAAACAGTCAAAATGGGGAAGAGAGATGCCACTGTCCAGGATGCACTCTACAAAAAGTGAAAGCAGTGAGCAAATGGTTAGCAGTGTTTTCATGCAATGCTGTTAGACAGAAGTTGCCTTTTGAGGCATATCAGCAGGCAGGCTGTGGTCTGTGATTCCTGAGGTCTGAACTGTGGCTTTGGATCTGCTTTACTCAGCTAGCTCATCGATTGTCTTTAGAAGGAATCCTAAGGATGAGATTTAAAGTTATAATATGAAACAGTTTATTTGTGTTTTGCAGATTGTTGTCATCTACTGATTCATTCAGTTATTTACTTAGTTTAAAGAAGTTATTATTCCTTATTACAGTTGTTCAAGTTTTTCTTTTCCTGTAAAAACAAGTTTCAACTTCAGTCTTAAGCCCAGCAACCTGGACCTAAAAAAAAATTTAAAAATTTATAATTTTTGATTCATGCAGTAATTTAGGATAGAAAGATAATCCAGAGGCCATTAGTCCAACTGCTACTCTACATCTAAGTTAGATTCAGATTTGAATTTAGACTGAATCCTACCCATTTTTATTCAGTAAAAGAGCACAAGATCCTTGCTGTGGAGAGAACTAAACACCAGTATTCTCTGCTTGTTGTGAAACTAATGTCCTGGCAGGGAGTCAAAAGACTTATCTGTGACACAATTTATGTCTGGATCTTTTGTCAGAAGTACTTTGATGAAATTTGACTGTTTCTTCTCATTCTCCTCAATAAAGCAATGCAAGTGGAGTGACCTAAAAAATGAAAAATGTTCATGGACACTGTGCATGTCCAAGTGAAAAAAAAAAAACAAAAACAGTACGTGGAGATACAATTGGATTATGTTCATGTGCATAGAATATGTTTATTTCCTAAGCACCATGTTGTATCTTTCAAGTAGGTATTACAGGTGAAAGAGAAAACAAACTGGAAAGCACTTTGGGAATGTGTCTGCGAGCTATATTTTCTTAAGAGTACCTGGCCTTCCTTTGTTGCTTGATATTTCAGAGGTTAAAAAACAGAAGTTTGAGCAAGGACATGAGTGGTGGGGTTCAAGCCCAAAATATACAGAAAATGGAATGTGGGGAGGAGGAATCTGAGGATGTGACAGATACATTAATCATTTTACCTGCATTGAAACACAGAGCCTTTCTGCCTTCTATTAAAGATTTCAGTCAGGATTTCTACCCTACAAGCATTCCATTAGAGAGCTGATCACTCCCAACAGGTTAGATCAGAACATAAAAGACTTCTCTTCCTGGCTTGCTGTAACTGTGATCTAGTCTTTCTGGACATCATTAATTCAGTGTACATCTCTTATACCAACAGTTACCTTCAGCTGAAGCAGAAATACAGTTGGTGAGGTGTAACATTGGCACTATTGATGAGGATTCATTTTTCTTATTCTGTAATATTAAAAGTGAATTTCTTTGAAGAGCATAACAATAAAAACTTGACCCAATAGAGACCTGACAGTGATCAGGGAATATGCTATTTTCAATGCAGCTGACATAGTAAAATCCAGAATAGTTGTTCTTTCTATAAAGATCAAGACATAAACTATTCATGAATCAATCAGCTGTTCATTAATTCATTCATAGGCCATTTGTATCTGATTTTGCTCTACATGAACATATCTTTATTAACTATTTTTAATTTTTTGTGGTTGAGAAAAATGTCATATGCTTCCAAAGCCAAATATAGATATGAATCACTTCAGATTTTAGGCATTTCTACAGTGTGAAGATTCACAATAATGCATGTTAAAGAAAGATCCTGTTCTCATTTCACACTTTTGAAAATCTGGAGTCACTATTCTACTTCAGTGAGGATACAGTCATCCAGTCATGAGAGAATATGGATCCTTGACTTTAGTGTGACTTTGTTATATCAAATCAGAATATACATCCTATGAACTCAATCTGCTCTTCAAAACAAAAAAATACGAATAATAATTGAGATTACATCAACATATGAACCTCATATTCTAAAACCTAAATATGCAATACCACTTCTGTAATTTGAGGATTTGACTGCACTTTGAAAAGGTGAATTATAGAACTATCTCTCCATCATTCCAGTTAAAATAATTGGACACTTGGAAGTTGAGTGGAGAAAACAGGTGAACTCTTTGATTCATTATCTTCAAAATATTACCATAATTATCTTACTAGAGATAAAAAAGATATAAAGATTTTTCAAAGCAGCATAAAAGAATAATATGATTTAATATAATAACAGGGAAAAAAAAGTCATCCGGGTTATATTTTGCTTAGAAGTTTTAACTTTTACTTTTTCATAAGCTTGGGGGAAGGCTTTCTTAAACTATGATGTGAAGCTAGAAGGGAAATAGTATCTTAAGCTGAGAAACCTGTTATTATTATTGCTCTGCCTTTACAGTTTTACAAACAAATTCTGATACTTGTGGGAATGAGGAATTGCATTTCTTTGTGACTTTCTCCATGAGAACAAATTAATTAGATGCCAAGTGGTAAATGCTGAATTCAGTGCACTTGAAGGGACACTTAAGAAGACAAAAAGAGTTTGGCATCTGAATAGGCTGTGTTCGTTTCTGGAAACATTTATTTATTTTAAGGCTTCAAAATAATGACAATCCTTAAAATATAGCACTTACAGTTTAGAATTCATATTTTCTCACAGATCTTTTATTTGACTTTAATAGAATTCATTCTTAGAAATAATTATATACCAACTCACCCTGCCAGTACTATACTCTACAGCTACGAAAATCAAAAGACTCCCTTTTGGGCATTTGCTGAACAAGAGCTTTTCTTGAAATCCTTCTCTTGAATCCCTGCCAAATATTATGAACTACATATTGGACAAAATTTTTCACTCTTCATTCATGCAACACATTCAGTGAAATAAAGATATTTTCTGGTGTTACAATACAGCCCATGGATTTGCTCTTGGTCCAAATCTAATTAACTGGTAAGAATTAAGAACATTTAGGTTAGAGACTGTGGGTTTCAGAGACAGGAAGGAAGATTCAATGAGTTATTTAAATTTTGAAACACCAATGTAGCTATCTAGTTTAACATCATTACCAATAACCCAAATAAGGTAATGAAGTACCTTTTCTTCAAGTTTTCAGCTGATACCAAGGAAGGGATGTAACCAGATGGTATAGTTTATGGCAAAGTTGTCATCCACAGGCACACAGTGCTGCTGGAGGAAGGGGGCCAACAAGAAACTTGTCAAAATAAGCAAAGGTAAATGTTACAGTTCTGCAAAGTTAAATGCAAAGTTCCATCCATGGGAAGCAGAGCCTCTTGCAGTATTACATTCTGGGAATCGATTGTTTGCAGGCAGTTCCATGGAAAATGCTCTGGGAGTGCTGGTGGGCAGCAAGCTCAATACAAGTTTTCAGTGTGCAAGAACCAATAGTATCATGCAATAAGTAGGCACAAAAATATAGAGGGGATTAAAGAAAGTGTTTATCCTCCTTTATATGGAACTTGTTATGCTACTCTGTCCAGTTTGGGCCCACTTTGTATGGTAATAAAGACACTGATAAATAGAAGCAAGTTCAGCAGAGGCCATCTGGACAGAGGGGGTGGAACATTCACCCTGTGAGGAAAGGATGAGAGAAACAGGGCTTCTTCATCCTGGAAAAGAATAGGGCTTTGGGAGGATCAGACACTTTCAGGGAAGATGCTGAGAAGATAGAGCCAATCTCTTCACAGTGGTGTGTAGTGAGAGGATGAGAGACAACAGTCATAAAGTGAAGAGGAATTTAAAAGACATAAAGAAAAACTGTGAGAACAGTCAGGCTGATACAGGTTGCCCAGAGGTCTCCATCCTTGGATATTTTCAAGCCCTCGGAGGATAAAGCCCTGAGTAACCTCTTCTGACAACAAGCAGACCCTCCTTCCAGAAATGTGTTGGACTAAAATAAAGCAGCACGGTAGGGAAGAAATCTCTGGGAGAGAAGAATTGTCCTAGGTGTCAAGTTGTCTCATTAAGGATTTTGTCCTGAATGCCCAGGTACAAAGTTTTAGTAGAGTTATTGCACAATATCCTGAATATATTGTACTTTCCCACTTCTGATTCATGTTAACTTCCCATCAAGGAAAACAAATTATTTCAGTCACAGCACATTTTGGAATAACTATGTCAAAGACATTTATCTCAGCCAAGCCAAACATACTGATCACACACTTCTTAATACCTCTGCCCATCTAGAGCTATATTTCACTTTATCTTTAGATCTCTGACTTACTGAATTTCCTTTTAATATACTTCTTTCTCTTTGGCTTTGCTGCATTTTGGTTTTTGAGTGTGAATGGTCTTAAAATTCTGTTTATCTTTAATTAAGTAACAAAATTAAATTAAAGCCTCGCTGATGACTTTCCAGCCTTTTTTTTTTTTTTTTTTTCCTCCATCAGAATTTAAAAGGACATTATTTAGGAAGTTAAACAATAATTGCTGAAAATTCCTCTCAAACAGCATGAGTCTCACAGATATATATACACACAGGAAATTCATTTAAACAGACTTAGTAGTAAATAGCTCATTTCCCTTAATACCATGAAAGTGCTATTGGGATGCTTTAAGAAAAGCATTTTATACACTCAATAGGTCAAAAAATGTACTCTTAAGCCATTATTCTATATTGTGTAAACACATATTGGAGTCACATCACTGTATTTCTCTATTTGTGTTTAACACATATTTCACACATTCACATTTTTAAAATTCTATTTAGTCTTCAGCTGAAAGTCAAAAATTGTTTTGAAAAATTATGCTGAACCTCACTGATATTACAAACTTTCGGAAGTGTACATAAACTTCCAGTAAATACACAAGAAATCAGACTGTCACTGGATCATCTAAGATCAGAGCAGCAACTTCTTCTTATCAGTGCCAAAAATATTGTGTGTTGCATTCATCTGCACGTTTTTATGAAGTTGCTTTCAGCATATAACTTTTTCTGAGATCTGAAAGCTAAAGAACATCAACAGGTAACAGACATATCTGAAACTGAGAATGAAATCAATGAGGACAATTTTTGTCTGCTTTATAGAAATGCAGAATGGGAGGGAGCACAGCTTTAGCCTTCTCAGAAAATGTTTTCTTTTTTATCTTTTATAAAGCCTTGCATGTTTTAATATAGGATATCATTAATTGAGGTAATAATAACTACTGATCTTAAACAAGAAATGAGGAAAACAAGAAAGCAATCAGAGTAACATCATTTTTATTGTTGAAAATAGGCAGTTATTTTATTTCCACATTTGTGATGTGGTGGAATCTGCTCTTATGCTATTTAACAGTTTGCATGCATCATCAAGTTGTTTCTTGGTGTTTCTCCAGAAGTTTCTGTTTTAATGAACTGCAGGTAGATATGAAAGCAAACTGAGCCTCAGAATATTTCTTGTCACCTACTAGTGACAAGAAAGACTTTAAATAGTCTTTAAATCACTTTTGGTGATTCTATGATTCTATACTATTTAGTTTAAAGAATTACTAAATACTAAATAGTGCTTTGTTAACCTCAACTTTAGTAAATAAAGTTCCTAGGTCTCTGAAATCAGCTAGCATGATGTAATCACATCACCTTTAAATCTGTATTAATCTTTGTAAAAAGCAAAAGCAAACAAACCCATGCACATTTACTTTTCTATAAACCATTTTAAAAATAAAGTGTATAATATGTTATCATCCTAAAGAAACCTTCTGTTTGATAACTTTCACTTACTCATAAGAATGATTTCCTTGTGAAGGAAATTATGCTTATTTGTCCCACTTTACAGATAACAAATACAGTGCTGTATGCTTATTTGTCTCATTTTACAGATAAAGAGTACAGCGTTGGTATAGTGCATAATTAATGATTTTGACATCTATTTATTTATTTCTAAGAAGGTCTTTAAAATTCAAATTCTTTGCCTAAGCTGCAAATCAGCTTTTGGGATTTAATTTTGTCAAGTATAGCATATATATAAGAAAAGACAGATTTGCTATGAGATTTTATTTAAAAATAAGATGTGACAAATCATGAAACAGTCTTTTGGAAGTACAAGAATCTCAAAGAAAAGCATAAAATGACAGATGAGGAGGAGAAAACAAGGAAATAGTTTAAAATAAATAAAACATTATACATAATAAAAACAAGAAAGTATGAAAACCAACAGTAACAGGCCTTACTTACTTCTGACCAGCAATCTACTCATTTTCTGCTGATAATTTTAGAAAAGAAATTACTTAAAAATAGTAAATTTTTACCTTCTTGAGTTTTATGTTCAGGACAGTGTCCAGAACATAAAAGATAAACTAAAAAGCTGTGTAGACAGATGTGAGATATGACAGCTGCTTGATCTTGAGATTTATCCTTCTTTATTTTAGCACACTGGACTCAGATAAACATGACTGTTTAAAATATAAACACTGAGTATTAATATGCTTACTAAATGGGGAAGAAAGCAATGCTAACACATCTGATTTGGAACTGCTAGTTTGCAAACACAGATGATAATTTAAAAAAAAAAAAAAAAAAAAAAAAAAAAAAAAAAAAAAAAAAAAAAAAAAAAAAAAAAAAAAGCAGAAATTGGAAAGCAGTAACCAGTAATATGTAGTTGAAGAATGTATGGGAACTGCTGAGTCACGGCCTGAACCTCTGATTAATCACCTGAGGCGAGCCATGAGTCAGCCAGAGGAGCACAGCTGAAGGCAATTCACCTGTGCTGCCGGAAGGGGTGGAGCCAGGCTGCACCCCTCCTAGACCTATTGAAGAGCTGGCTACCAGAGGGGAAGGATCTCTTCTGGAGATCATCTCTCTTGGTGTTTTGTGGTGAGCTCAGCCGAAGGGTAAGCTCTTCCACCTATTCTCTTTTTGTGATCGTTGTCTATTTTGCCTAACTCTCTTGATTATATTGTGATTATAACATCCTGATATCTATTGATTATACAATTATATTGTGATTATAACATCCTGATATCTATTGATTACACAAAGAAGAATAAATAATGAAGAAGAATGAATACAAGTGCAGAAAGATATGCAAGCGTTCAAAATACCAACAGATGATAGACAGTTCAGTGCAGATGAGTGAAATATAATAATGACTTTGAGCCTCCATGACATAGGACTACTCTTTGTTCATGATAAAATATGAGGAATATAGATGAAAACAGATGAAAAAAATTGGGAGGCAAGTCACTGTGCCTCACTAATGACTGATAAGAAAAAAAAAAAAAGAAGACAAATCAGTGCATTTAATGAGTCTTAATCACCCAAGGGTGTATATCTGTAGATTAGTATATGCATGCTTCATAAAATATCATTTAGAAAAACAGTGAGAAACAAAAGAGAATTTCTTTAATGTACTATTGAATACAAGGTGACTTGCGGAGCACTCAATTGGAAAAATATCATCAGTTTTCCTGACTTACGATTCTTAATCCATAACTTTTTAATCAAGATATGTAACTTGAATGGCTGGCCAGCTGGTTTTTCACATTTCTCTGACATGTCAAGCAACACTGTGACCAAGTAGTAGAGTGCTGGCATACCTGTTGAAATTCTTTGATTCATTGTACAGAAAGTTATGCAGTGAAGGTAATCTGATTGAGGAAAATTGATAGTCAAAAACAGGAGCCATGTTTTGGCCACTTTTCTCACAGAAGTATAGATTTACGTAAGTAACCAAATTCATAATATTAATCTAATCCATAGGAAGCAATTTCATGCCCTCAGAACAACTATAAAGGAGCTACTCCCAAACTATATGCTCCCATGTCTCCAAGAACAGATGTCATAGAAGCTGTCAAATGGATTAATAATATCACCTGTTAATCTTGAATAGTGCTCATACACTACAATGCACTCCTTATCTCTGACATCATGTGATGCAAACGCAGTTCAGTATTTTCTTATGCCATCTATGAGCATGTTTGCTTGGTGGTGAACTTTTTTTTTAGTTTGAGGATTTGTATTTTTGAAAGTTTTGATTATTTGAAGTTGCTGATCAAGCGGAGGTGGTTAAAATATCTACCTCCCCAAGCTAAATGCCTTTATCTATCTTTTCTCATTTTCCCTCAACAGGAAGAACTTTCAGACTGGCAGCAACTCCTGATAGCTTAACATAAAAAAGCAAGCTGGAAATCAGCTCTGGTCAGTATGACTTCTGATGTCAATTGCAGATGTTCAAGAATATGTCTCATTAATACCTGCTGGGCTAAAAGTACCTGCAGGAACATGGTAAAGAGCTTTGAGAAATGGTTGCTTAAACCACATCAGTTTAGGTGACTACAAAAGACTGAATGTCTCAAGTAATCTCCTTACTCTAGAAATCAGCTTTGTCAAATCATCATCAATTATAAGAAAAGTCACGCAGTCATTCAAAATGATAATGCTGCATTACCTCTGTAAGACTATTTAATTTCATGTACTGTAATGAGGAAGACTGAGAAAAGTGAGTTCCCACCCACCCTTGGTTCCAGAGGAGAGGCTATATGTTATCTCAAGGCTGATTCCCAGTCCTGAGCACTGCTACAGGTATGCAGGTCTCTAGTCCTGTCTTCTGAATAGATCCTGGACACAGGCCTATCTCCAGATTTGTCTCCAGTCTTGTCTCTCTCAAGCACTCTGCTCTGCCCACTCTACATCCCACTGTGGGCCGGGGTGAGGGAACTGCCTCTGTCTGGAGTCACCCTGACCTTCCAGTTTATCCTTCTAGTGGAGCCATCCTGCTTTAGTGGCTACCTGACAATAAATCTAGTAATAAAACAGTAATCACAGGGATATTAAGACAGACAATAACAATATCTGATAGCCAGCAAGTCAGATACCAAGAATGATGACAATGGAATAAGCCTACTTTTTAAAAAATGATTGAGTCTGATTATGTCAAATGAATGCATGAAGAAAGCTCCAAAGATGTTCCTATAGTGAAAATCCAGCTTGGCTCTAAGCTTGTAGAAATCTTTCCCTCTGCTGAGTGAATACTGACAGCCATGCATATGCTTAAGAAATTAAATGGAGGAGTCAATTCCTGAAAACTTTTCCAAACTCATTTTTTTGGGGCCTACTATAAGTCACCAATAAACTATTATACACTCAGACTGCGTGATTTTCTTCAGGGAGGATTTCATTGCCTTCTTTAACCCTACCAGAAGAATAGTTCAACTTTTTAGCATTATTTTTGCCTGAGGCACAGAAAGGAAGATCATTTTATGACACAAGTAAAAAGTTCCATTTATCCTTGGGGTATATTCCTGACTCTCCTTAATAACTACTCTACCAAGCACATTGTGTATGTGTAGTGTTTAACTAAATAAGCTTATAGCTTATTTGAAGTGAAATTTGTCACCAACAGGCAAGAAATATTAACAGAGGAAAGAAGTCATTGTGATTTGGGGAAGGTTCCAGTTGAGTCAAAGGTGATAAAGATGCAGACTGAAACAACTCAATTATAAATTCAGCAAGATAGAAAAAAAAATTATATGATCCACAAAAGCCTTCCCATGTGCTACCTTTGCATAAAGCTGTTTTATCTTTACAAAATGATCAACCCTGTCTCACAGGCTGAATAGTATATGTGAAGCTGATATAGCTCATTCTCCAGAGAATATTCAAGGTCTTGAGAAATGCAAAGACTGCAAAATAAAATAAAATGAAAACAACAAAACAAAACAAGAGAAGTAGTATTTCCTCACAGCTACTCTTTCCTAAATTAAACTCACCCTAAATTTTCAATCTTGATACCATTTTTTTTTTTTTTTTTTTACACCAGGTGAAAGACAGTTTCCTTAAGAATCCTGTTAGTGAAATTAATCTAGAGCCTTACTCAGTTTTGCTGCAGTATGGGAATATAATTAGGAAAAAATCATTTGGTATCAGTGACTAAATATTCTTCACAGCATCAATTTAATAAGTAGCTTTCTACTTGTCAGCAGTGTATCTCTGTTGTATTTCACATAGCATGCAGCCCTCACTAAAACACATCTATTTTTCTGCCAGCAGGCAATGGTTAATCAACCATTCCACCAGTTCAGCAGATCTTATCACTGATCCTTTTGCAACTACCAAGTCTTCCCCAAAGTCTAAAAGGCAATGCCCTTCTATTTATAAAGAGCATTTAAGTAGCATAATAATATAATAATAATAATAAAGAATAAGTTTAGAACAGAAGAAAAAAAATTGAAGCTGGTTCCCTGTGCTTCAAAACTGATGAAGAGTTGTTGACTGCTGTGACAACCTTTCTATCCCCCTCAGTCCACAAACCTGTGATGTGGGTGCTTTGTACTGCTGAAGAGAAAAACAAATGGTTTCATAAGATATTTTCACTGCCTCAAAATCCCCTCAAAAACCTGAAAGCTTACTGCTAATTTGTCAGGATTCAAAACAGACGCGATCTGTTTGATCATTCTGCCTATACTTGTGTTTGGCTGTTTTTGGTTCCTCTTTTCTTTCAGGTGATCATTCTGTACCATGGTGAAATGTTTTTCTGCTCTCAAGGGGATCTTCTGGTAGAACTGCATGTAAAGTCTCTTGCTCATTCATTTCTGAGTTTGAAGGTGTAATTATGTAACCTCTTATTCTTGACCCTTGATCATAGAATCGTAGACTCATAGAACCGTAAGATTGTGGAATGGCTTGGGCTGGAAAGGATTGTAAAGATTATCTAGTTCCAACCCGTCTGCCATTGGCAGGGTTGCCATCCACTAGATTAGAGTGCCTGGGGCCCCAAGCGTCCTTGAACATCTCCAGGGATGGGACATTCCATAGTTTCTCTGGGTAATCTGTTCTAGTGCCTCATCACCCTATAAGTAAAAAATTTCCTCCTAACATCTAATCTAAATCTCATATCTTTTAGTTTAAAACCATTCCTCTTCCTATCATAATCAGATCATATATAATTCTGTCTCCTTCCTGATTATTAGCTTCCTTTAAGTATTGTAGGCTGCAATGAGAACTCGTTCTTCTCCAAGCTGAACAATCACAACTCCCTCAGCCTGTCTTCACAGGCGAGGCACTCCGGTCCTCTGAGAATCTTCAAAGCCCTTCTCTGAACCCACTCCAACAGCTCCACAGCCTTCTTGTGCCCCAGGCCTTGACAGATAATTCTAGATGGGACCACACAAGGGCACAGCGGGGGACAGTCCCTTCTCTCTCCCTATTGCCACCCCTCTGTTAATGCTGCCCAGGAAACTGTTGGTCTTCCAAGCCAGAAATGCACGTTGTTCATTCATGTCAAGCTTAATCGTCAGGGTAGTGTCTTTATATCTTCTTTACTTAAGTGAAAACAATTTTCTTTTTCACCTATTGCTTTTTCAGTGGATGTTCTAAAATAAACAGAAAGGATTAGAAACAGCTTCACAAAGTGGCATTACCCCCTTATAGTAATCAAGGGATTAGTCCAGAAAAAGTAAAAGTCAATAAATTGCAATAGAAAATCTACATTCTTCTTTGTATCCTATTGCATGTAATTAACTTGTACTGGAATTGAAAGATGGTTAACAAGGTTTAGCAGGTAGAGCTACAAGATTTTTTAAACGTTGTAGAAATGGTTTGCTAGTCTTTTGTGAAGTGCTTCATGGAAATCAATAAAAACAGCTATAAAAGCTGTGGTACGAGGCTTGGGGGTCTATATTATAAATTTTTTATATAAAACTGCTTTAAAATTATTTTCTTCCTCCCAACTTCTAGAAATACTCATAATTTTATTAACTGTTCTATCATGTTTATTGAGCTGAAAGAAAACTCTCGGATCATTCAGAGAGACTCTGCAATAACTGCAACAATCCCCTTGAAAATACAAAAACTTACAGAAGTAGACTTATCATAGATGGAGTGAAAGAATGACTTTTGCTTGCTGGACCTGTGGATAAAAAAGTGCAAATGAATCTGTTTCTTTATTCACTAAAATTTTAGAAAGTGTGAGATCTTGATGTCCTTTGGGAGACAGGGCAGATGGCCTTGCAATCAGAAAGTGATGCTTTTTCTAGAGCAGATTGATAGTCTGCCTTCTAGCTTTTTTTGCTTAAAATGAAAGAAGATGGATGAATGCATAACAACAAATTTAATGAATGCAGTGCCACCGAGGTGGATTTTTAGTTCTATGTCGTGCAACTAGAGTACTGCTGACAAAAGCTTCCGCTATTTTTTCCTAAAAAGTAAATGCTCAGTGCCAGAACCAGAGAAAAAAATTAATTATTTTAAAAGCTGGTGATGATAATGAAAAGGACCTTCGTGATTTTGCTGAGAATTTGATAAAGGAATAGCATACCTGAACCAATTCAGTGCTATTCACAAGATTTTACTTATGCTTTTTACTCTTATCAGTCTAATAAGTAGCTAGGCCTACTATAAATAAATTTTTTGACTGTGTGTTGATTTCAGCCAGTTCCTTTTCTTGTCTTTCTATTTTTCCTTCGTATGTTGCATACAATAAGAACAAACAAATAGGTAGGAAAAAAAAAAAGAAATAATGCATAAGAATGTGCTTCTTATGTCCATTGTGATTTAGCCATGCAAATTACTTCTGTTTCATCAGACACAATTAATGGTTGTCTAGATTAATCCATATTTGTGCAATTGTTTACAGCATGAAAATTAAGATGTTCTATCAGTGATTTATTAGTAGAATTTTTTTTTCCTGCAGAATTTTTACTTAAAATGATACAATATGCAATGTGGTACAATATGCAATGCGTTTGTCATGGTTTTCTTTGGTTACAAAACTGCAACAAATTTTTTTTTTCATTTCATCAAATATAATTAAATATAATAATTTTGTATTTCAGTCCTGCCTACTCATCTATTATCTTCCAATATGGCTGTCATCAGATGGCATCTGGGTAGAACAATTTTGAACAAAACTTGATTTGACTCTCTAAAGTGTTTAGCAGAGAACAGAAAAAAAACAACAACAAAAATCACCAATAATAATAATAAAAAATCGCTACAGCAACCACCAAAGAAAAAAGAGTTATTTTCATCAGATTTTGACCAGCTTATGTCCTTACACCAATCAACTTGACAAAGAAATTGCAAACAGAATGCTTTGAATCTTCTTGCTCAATATTAAAGGTTAAGTGTTTAAGACCAGAAATTTTAAGAATCTACTAAACGTTCAGATCCCTGTGTCCTGAAACAAGGGAGAGAAGAGTGGCCGAAGGCAGCCGTAAGAAATAGTTTGTCATTATACCTTCAAAAGCTAAATGCAGAAATCCCTTGGAGACAAGAAGGGTATGCCTCCAGTAGGTTAAATCTATGAAGTGTGACATCCCAAGGCATTACAGACAGTATTACAAGGTTATACCTAATAATATGGAAAAAACGGAAGGTAACAATGGGCTAAAGAGAAAGGAGATGGGAAAGAAGAGATGAGATGGGGAATAGTCTAATGGTATATTTTTGTTTCATTATTAATTTTATTTTGAATCAGGCTCTAATCCCTATATTTCAAAACAGTAGAAATCTACCATTTGAGTTGTATCACAAAATATTCCAAAGTCTGCTTCAGAACCCATCTGATATTTTCATCTTAATCTCACCACAGATGTGGGAGCTCAGAAAAAACCTGTTGGAGGAGAGGGGTTCTTCAGTTCACTGTATATCTAATCAAAGTTCTTCAATTGTTTCTTAAGGTTGAAAAGAACATATTCAACCCTTCAACTTGTTTAGAATTCAAGACAGAATACAATATCTAAATAACTCATTGCTCTGCCATTCTAAAGGCAACTCCTCTTCTCCTTGCCCCCACCCCAACTTCTGTTTCTTCTGCTCTCCACTTCCTCAAACATTTTTTAAAATAATTGATTTTGCAAAAAATTGATGAAGAATTCACATTGCATTTTTTTTCCTTCTGTCAGCAGCACAAATTTAAAGCCTGATACAAAATACACCATTACTGATAAAAACAGAAAGCAGAATTGTTTCCAGCTACTTCTACTTTTTGTCTTGCAAGCAGCAACATTCATTCTAGCATTATATCTGAGAACGAACAAAAAAAAAAAAAAAAAAAAAAAAAAAAAAAAGACATTTATAAAGAAGACAATTTTTCATAATCTTTTTAAATGTTACCCTATTTCACATCCACTTTAAAACAAATAAGGTTGCATTACAGGTCAGTAGGCCATCATTCCAGGCTAGCCATCTTGTATAATCAAAGAAAATTTAAAGAAAATGCTACATTTTCTTTTCACTTTACAGCTTTTCAACCCTGCAAAGCAGTTTGGTAATAAATACATAAATGCTACAACAGGGAAGGAAAAAAAAGAAAATGAAGCCCAAACAACCAGACTATAACTAGGATTAATAATTGAGGGAAGGGGGTGGGGGGAGCAGTTTAAACAGAGCGTGCCGAAGGCAGAAAATGGGGGAAGTTTTCCTAGCTGCGGCTCCACGCCGAGCGTTGTGCTCTGCTGCCACCTGGGCCGCGCCGCAGGACGTGCAGCCCACAGAGCTCGCCGTGCACCTGGGCGGCATCGCCCACTGGCCTGGGAACCTCGCTAGGGTCTGAACGGGGTCAGTCCTCATGTCTTACTATAAATATGATGTGTAAATTATGTTTTGTTGTGCTTTTTTTGTTTTTGTTTTTTGTTTGTTTGTTTTTTTTGAAGGGAGGGTGTAGGGGGAAGTAAAGAAGGGTTCCAAACATCACAACTTGGAGAAAGCATATATAAATGAATATTAGAAACCTAAAGGACTTCACAGATTTCCTTGTATTCTCCCTATGTCTCCGTGTTACAGTGCTATAGCCAACGTTGTCTTGACACCAGGCTTTGCTGAGCTGATAGCACTGACTTTGGAGAGTTTTCACACACTTTATTACAGCTTTGAATTGCACATGAGTTTTGGGGTTTTTTTTTTTTCTTCTTTCTTATTGTTGTTTCCCCCCATTTTAAGGCTCTCCTGTGCTTTGGAGGAAACATGTTCTGGTATGCTAAATTTTGCTAGTGGTAAATATTTCCTTTGGCTATGAAGTGCATGTGTAAAAAAGGCTGTTTGTTTGTTTGTTTGTTTGTTTTTTGTTTTATCCCCTATGAAAATAAGCTCCTTTCTTACTTGCTCTGCTGTTATTGATAACCCGTAAAGGAGACAGAGCTGAAGGTCTGAGTGAAATAGTACTTTCAGATATTTACTTTTAGCCACATCAAGTTGAGGAAAACGCAATTCTGTGTGAACTCCATACAATGCATGTGATGCTTTGCATACCAAACCTGGCGACAAAGGGACTGCAGGTGAGTCCCCCGGGGACTGCTCTGCCGGGAGGATTTTTCCAGTCCCTAACCACGGAAGTATTCAGCTTTCCAACTGTTCCCCAGAGTTGGCTGTTCTGATTTGTTTCAATTCAAGAACAGAAAAGGACATGTAATGAAGAGTCCCCCAGCAAGTAAGCAGTGCCCGTGCGACAAGCAGGGATGCAAAGGGTTAAGACGCTGACTTGCTTGCTAGGCAAAGTTTGAGGAAGAATGTCTTGAGGCTGAGCGCGCCGCAGCACCGCGTTTGAAATCTGTCACCCTCACTTAGGAGCTCCGCATCTCCGCTTGTCACCGGTGAATAATGATCACGCGGCGATAAGATCGCGCGGTGGCGGTGCGCCGGAGCCGCCGGGGGAGAAGCAGAGGGAAATTACGGGCGTTTAACGTTGCGGAGGGGTTTCCTCGGTCGTCGGTGGTTTCAGAGTCATAAGACCGGCTGGACAGAGGCTTGGGAAGTATATTTCCTTCCTCCTTTCCTTGAAAGAAACCTTGGGCGATGGTGTTCATCGGCAGCTATGGAAAACAGAGACCTTGGTGGTGATCCTTAAAACAGTACGATGCCGGACACCAGCTGTTCTGCCACTTTCCCCCCTTGCAACCGGCCGGACCCGGTGGGCTTTGGGTGATTACCGGAGACATCCGCATGAGCAGGTAATGGCTAAAGTCTCTTCTGGATTGACACGATCTTGATATGACCAAAGTGTGTCCTGAATATCTTTCTTTGATGAGAAGCGTGGGCTGGAGGTGGAACCCCACCCAACCCTGTGAACCCCGGGGAAGGACAGCAGCCCGCAGCCTTGCTGGAGTTTTCGTGCTTCCACTTTGCTCCGTGGTGGGGGGGGAGGGTACCACGGGGCAGAAATGGCCCTGATCGACAGAGGCGCGCTCTGCCAGATCTCTGCCTGAGGTAGCGACAGGTTGGTAATACTGGGGATGGGTGAAGAGAGGATGAGGAAACGTTCAGGAGAAAATGCACCGGTTTTCCATCAGCTTCAGGAAAGAGCCATAAATCATGCACATATAAGTACTATAAAAGTATGCAGAGCTTTAAAAAAATCCAACAAAAGAAGACAGGTCTTGAAAAGTCAAAGAGAACACAGGACAACCTTTTTTAAAAAAGGTTGTTCGTTCGCCTTTGGACCCTGCGGGGCTTCTGCTCCTTTCATCTCTCGGGACCAGCTGGAAGCTGCAGGCAGAGATTCGACTTCAGAGCTGCTCCGTCTCTTTGCCGGGGACGGCGGCTGGTCCCGCGGCTCTGAGCCGCGCCGGCCCAGCCCTGTGCGGGTGGCCGAGCCCAGCGGAGGGGCTCGGAGCGTGGGGGTTCCATTACGGGAGCGTGGAACCCCGAGACAGCAATTTCTCTCTGCGAAGCTAGGAGAAGAGGAGATGTCCCCCCCTCAGTTTTTTTTTTCCCCCTCGCCGAGCCCCATACGGAATGCCAGGCTACCTACGCTCCCCCTTTCACACTTCCTTCCCGCGTCCGCGTAGGTGAGGGTACAAGTCCCTCTCCGAGCAGGCAGCAAGGCTCTGCTTGGGGGCTGTAATACTCGAGGCTCCCCCTCTGCGGGACCTGGGGGCGAAGCCGCGCGCTGCTCACCGGGTCAGGCTGACCTGCGACCCGCCTGCTCGGAACGCCTCTTAAGCTGGGAGTGAGTCAGCCCTCCCCTAGAGAAGGGCGAGGGAGGTGCGGAGACAATGGCGAGTGAATCAGCTCCTGAAAGTACGGCTGAGCTGAAATCGCGAGGCAGCGCG
Organism: Lagopus muta; assembly: GCF_023343835.1. Lineage (NCBI taxonomy): Eukaryota > Metazoa > Chordata > Aves > Galliformes > Phasianidae > Lagopus > Lagopus muta. The sequence continues at coordinate 41,975,964 of NC_064438.1, forward strand.
CAGCTGGGGGTGAGGGGGAAGCACACCCCAAGGCATTTCATTCGCCTTTTCTGTTTCCTGGACACATGGCATTGATCAGCTCTCCTCCATACCTTCCCAGCCTTTCTCTCTTTAAGTAACTCGCAGCCAAAGCCATACTATGCATTTTCTTTGCTAATGGAGGAATTTGAGACAAATCCTCACTTCACACCCCACGTCCTACCTTGACGGCTGCATCCCATTGCCCGGGTGCTTCTCAGTGTTAAACGCTCTCCTACCTGGGCTTGTCAGGACAAGGTAAGAACCTACTAGGGAACTGGGTTACCCCGAAACAAGCCCAGATAACTTGATATACACACACGAAGTGCTGCAGAAGGGATTAGTACGGGGGCGTTGCTAGCGCTTTCGGGCAAAAGGTGGTTTCCCCAGCGGTTTTAAAGCTTTCTTGGCTGAGCATAAAAACCAGACGGAATACTGAAGGAGCTCTGTCTCTTCCCTGAGGGCTAGACTTTCTTTCATTCTGTGCTATATTTATCCCGTGCTGCTGTTGCCCACCTAAAAGTTCGCAAGGGGGAGGGAGATGAATAGAAAGGGAAGGGGCGAGAGGCGGACTCAAGTGCCGGCAGAACACGAAATATCGCCATGTTGGCGGAGAGCTCGGCTCTGATTATAGCTATCGAGGGCATCTCCCAGCTAGGTCTGCAGCTCGCGGACCAGCTTGCTCCCCGCCTTCCCTTCCAATACCCCCTCAAGGACCCCCGAGCAGCGCTGCTGAGGCCGCCTGCCACGGAGCGCGGCGATCCCTACACCCTCCTTCCGCTCCGCCTCGGCTGCCGGCGAGGCGGGGCGCGCGGTGGGGGCCGCGCACTCTTGGAGTACCGCCCGCCCGCTGCTGCCCCTCGCTGCGAGCCGGGGGCGGGGAGGAGTGAGATGGGAGGGAGGTCGCTGCTGAGCTGCCATCAGCAAGCAATGGGTTAAGAGCGGGAGCCAAAAAAAAAAAAAAAAAAAAAAAAAAAAGGAAAAGAGAAAACGTAGCCTGACTTTGCCTCTTGGAAAGCTTTAGGTTGCAGCCTGCCTTCCAAGCATTCTTTAAACTAGAAATGTGGGAGGGACTCCAGGGGAGAGAGAGGAGAGAGAGATGGCTATCAACTGAATTCATTACTGTAAACATCTCCCTGGGGTGTCAGGCAGGGAGGAAAAAAAGGCACGACTCACATTAGCAGGGAATAGTCAGATCTGAGGCATCATTACTGCTAAGATCAGCCTGTAACGCCGGCTGAAGGCAGGCGCGGCACTCGGAAGGAGCTAGCCGCACGCATTCATACATACACTCACATCTATTTGTTCGATGCCTCCGACGACGACCAAGGGTCCTGGGTCTCCGTGCCAGCTCCTCATGTGATCCTCTCATCATTTCTAGAGGACAGAGAGAGGGGGGGAAAAAAAAGAAAAGAAAGAAAGAAACGTCCTTGCGGCCCCTTCTCGTTTCTTTTTACCGGAGAAGGAGAAGCAGCGAGGGAGAGGAGCAAATCGAGGAGAGAAAGTGCGTTGGGGATGCCAGAGCCGTGGGCTGCGCGCCGTAGGAGGAGGTGGCGGAGAAGGGGGGAGGACGATGCCGCTGCCTCCTAAGGGAGGAGGGAGGCGCGGGGGCCGCTCCGGAGAGGAGCGGCGGCGGGCAGCGGGCCCCAGGGGCTGGCCAGGAGCGGCAGGCGGCGGCCAGAAGCGAGGAGCGGCGGCGGCAGCGGAAAAGTTTTGGTGTAGGGGGCCAGAGGCGCAGAGGGGGATTATGATCGGTGCCGGCGAGCGATTCCCAGACACTGTCAGGTACAGTTGGGATTTCATTTCTCTCTCTTTTCTTTCCTGCTAATTCTAGCCCAGGCGATTTAAAATCCCGGTGCCCTTTGAGAAGGCAAAGTTGAGGGGCCGGGATCGCGTGCGCCTCATTAGAGCCCCGTGCCTGCAAGTGTGCAGCAGCAGGCACACGCACATTTTATGAATGGCCGGCGGCAAGTGTGAGGAGGGTCGGCGGGCGGTTGAACGGCAGCGCTCGGGTCGGGAGCTCTCAGCCGCCCGAGTAACCAGGTCCTTGGGCTTGTTTCGGTGTCGAAAGCAGCCCGCAACCCCCAGCCCCCGCCAGGCGCCGCGCAGAGCAGCCCTCCTGCTATAGGAAACCACCGAGCGCGCGTACGAGCGCGACCATAGCCGCGTTCAGGGAAGTGGTTTGGAGAAACGGGAACTTCAAAAGATGAGGCTCGATCGGTGGAGGCAGTCGTCTGAACTCCACGCTGGCCAGTGTTCCGAGGTGTAAAGGACGGGAAGAGCAAGGAGCTGCGGCCTCCGGGAGGTTTCGTCACGTTCCCATCAGCAGCCCCCGGAGCGGGGTCTGGTTAGTGAGTGAGTAGGGCGAAGTGAAGGGAATGGGATCAAGGTTTCTGAGTACGAGGGAGCTCCTCATAGAGCTCTTAAGTTAGAGGTGATCTCTGGCAAAATAATTACAAATATTGGAAAGGGAGTGGGCAGGGGGAGGGGAATAATGAGCAGAGAAACAGATCGCAAAAAGAAATCAAACAGCTGGAAAGATCTCTCTAGAGCAAGAGATATAATCCCGTGAAAGATAAAGAAATCAGTAGCAAAGCAGGAAAGTAAGACTGTCCACCTTCTTTTTGTAGTGGGAATCAGTCAGCAGGAGCTTTTAATTAATTTTAATGGAGGAAATCTGTTTTAAGGCTTACAATAAGCTAATAAAACCAGGCACAAATCCGTGTAAATTCCTGTACGGTGTGTGGAAAGTACTGATTAGATTTCTTCAGATGCTTTTTTTTTTTTTTTTTTTTTTTTCTTCCCCAATGCAGAGCTCAGCTAAAGAGAAAGGGAGAGGTTCCTTGCATGAGAAGATACTAAAGCAAGGCAAACCTCTTTCAACCACACACACAGGCACACAGAAAGAAGGTGTATGTTAAAAATATGTTTACTTAGTGCAGTGCTTGTAGGGAGATTAAACCATTTTAAAGTTTGGGATTGATCACTACTTTGGTTACAACAAATGCCAACTTCTGTGGGGCATTCATTTTTTTCTTTCTCTGACATCGCACCTTTATGGAACTGCATTTTCAGAGACAACTTGTGGGTTGGTTTTAGAAATGTATGTTTTTGGGAGGGGGAAAATGTCTGTCCTGGCATTTTTTTCAAAACTTTTAAAAGGTATCATATCTGTAATCCTACCCACCATTCTTTCCTTCTTTCTTTTAACTCTTTAAGATACGCAATGCTATCAATGAGATTTAATCAAAATGATACAAGAGATGTTAGTGTTGATCTTGTTTCTGAAAATGTGGGAGAGATTTCAAACATCATTATCATTGATAGAAGATTTTCTATTTAAACTGCTGTTCTCTATCCTGATAAGGTAGTTAAGCAGTTAAAAGTGATAGTGAAGAACTGGAATAGTGTAGGTAAAAAGTCAGAGCACTGTGTGAATACAGTGTCTATACAACTACCTGCAGCTAACAGTCGGCAGTGGTTTTTTTCCAAAGTTCCAGTCTGTAGCAAGAAGTCATGCTGGAATGCATCCAACATTCTTGAAAGATTCACTCCTTACACACATGTGCACCCTATACTTTGTATAAGGTGATGTTATCTGTATTTGGCTTTGAGAGTCTGGATCTAATTTAAGCCACTGCTACAAGTCACATTTATATCCTGGCCTGCTGGGTAGTTTGATTTAGGATGTAGACATATCTCCTTTCTGGAACCCTACACCCTCCCAGTTGGAATCTGCATTACATAGGCTATGTTTTTTTTTTTTTTTTTTTTTTTTTTTTTTCTAAGAATAAATAATGTGCTTACCTTTAAATGCTTAAAATAGCAGTACCCAAAACATGGCATGTCATTAGTGTTGACTTCCCTACCCTTCGTGCAGAAAGGATGGAGAGACAGTTTTACCAAACCAAGAAAACAAAAAGAATTTCAAACAAACATCACTATCAGGCTTTTCCTGTACTGTACTTTCTATTTAAAGAACTACAAAGAAAGCACACTTAGGATAATATTGTTTCCAGGAAGGTGAGAACTTTATTTCTTAAAAATTTTTACTACCCCTTTAATCTCGAATTCATTTTTCACAAGATTACTTTCAGGCTGTTACCAGACTGATTCAAATCCAGTCCATTAGTGACCTCTATCTGTGAGAAGTGTGTAGTCAGAGGTGTTTTCTTCCTTTTTTTTCTCTGTTGTGGCTTGGAAACACAGGTTTTCTATCACTTTGGTCTTTTATTCCTGCATCTAGCTTGTCAGGTTGTCAATACTATATTTGTCACTGACTGAGTTTTGCTAGTAATTTAAACAGGAAAATAAGAAAACTAAACTCTAGTTCCAAATGTGTTTCAAGAACTTGAAAAAAAAAAAAAACAACCAAATTTCAGAAAGCTATTTGAGTGATAATGAACATTTGCAAAAAATCTGAAAAATAAAAAGGGTATTAAAAATCAATAATAAAGAAAGTGCATTTATGTTGGTCTTATGGTTTAATACTTACTTTAAAGCTGGCTGACTGTATGTGAAATTTTATTGCCCTTGAGTGCTTACATAATATCTGAAACTTGAGACAAACACTCCGACCAGATATATTATAAGTAGACTTTATAGTAGCAGAGTGTTTAAAAAATGAAAAAATAAAATATCCAGCTGTGTCTATATTAGGAATACATGTCAGAGATCAAGGAAAAGGGGGTCTTTATAAACAGATGGTCTCTTTTAGTGGATTATTAAATCCAGCTTCCCAATACTAATTTGTCTCTTGTTTATATCCACATCTATATTCCATGTTTTAGTTAGTGATTATAAATGGCAGTTGAGGACTTGACCAGCAATATCTTTGGGTAGGTGAATACCATTGTTTGACATTTCCCAGACTGTGGTTGATTACCTCAGCACTTGGTAATATGATGGTTTTAGGTGCTTCCTTCCCTCCCCCTTGGGCTTTCATTTCAGAAGTTTCTCTGTCAATGCTTTTTATTTATTTCTTCAAGAAACCAAAAGAACTGGAACTTGCCCTAAAGGTATAAAAATTACATTTTATTTTCTTTTGGTGAAATAAGTATTTATTAAAAAAAAAAGAAAAACATGATATATAACTATTATTGTGAAGTAGGCTAATTTAACATACACTAAAGATACAAGCTTTAGTCCCCCTAAAGCTATACATAACCTATTCCTTTCAAGTAACTGACTTCTTTTAAAGAAAAAAACAACCACAAAAAAGTCATCATTAAAATATTTTTCTTGACAGGGATGTTTTATTCATGTAGGCCCAATCTTTAATCCATACGTAATACCCAGAAAGGAATCATTTTAAACAAAAACTATTATCTGCTTAACAAATTGTACTCTAGACACATCAAAATATATCTCTCAGTAATAGTAAAATTTAATCTAACATTTTCAGCCACTGGTGAAAACTATTGGGAACTTTTTATATATTCCTTTTAAATTGGTGATTTAGGCAGCTAAACTGTTTTTTGTTGTTGTTTTCATACTGATTTTCCCTCTTTGATTCCTTCTTCTGGTGTAGCCCTTTGAACTGAACCAAAACTAAATACTAGCAACGTTTTCAAAACAAGTCCATCATTCAACATTCCTGAAAACGATACATACAGGGCATGAAACATCTCTTCTAAAAAGAAATATTGTGCTGTTGTGTTCCACCTGGAAGCAATCTTCTGTACATTCTATTTCAAGCTATAGCTGTTTTATTTATTAATTTGTACATTTTTTGTTGTAGTTTAAAAAAAAACCAAAACACATTTCTATTCTAGCATAACATAGAAAAACATGTAACCTGTAGAATTGTTAGTCATTCAAAGGCATACTGTCATTGAAACAGATCCTTCAGTCCTTGCAGACAAAAATTAATAGGCTTTGGATATGCAGGATAAGCACATTGCTAGACTTGAAAGGAAAATTTACTTTGGCTTCAAGTGAGAGGGAACTTGCTTCCAACATGGAGTGGTCAGTATTTGGTAGGACCTGCTCCTTGAAGCAGGGTATTAAAGGTCATGGTTAACATTCTCACTTGGCTTTTAAATGAAAAGGCCATTTCCATAACTATTAATCACTACCACATTTTCATAAGATAAATTAACACCGTAATTTTCTGTGACAGTTATGGGTTAAAGACTTCAGTCAAAATAATATGAAAAGGTAAAATAATTTTAAAAGGGAGTTTGGAGAATAATCTATATATTACTGTAACAGTGTGCAGTCTAGTTTTGTAAATCCTGGCCCAGATGGGGATATGTCTTGAGCCATGGATTGCAGAAGAGGGCTTTTAGTTCCTTTTATCATCATTTGTGACCATATGACAGCTAAACCATTTGAATAGAGGGGGAAAAATTCTCTTTGGTGAAACTTCTTTATTATAGCCATGCTGTCATGTGAAGTCCAGTTACCTCAAAAATGCAATTAAAAAAAAAATCACATAGACATCAAATTAGTTCTTTCATTAAGACATGCTAGCTATGATTGAATTAATCTGAAACTATTCTACAATCTCTATTCTGACAAAATTATGTTAATGTCAGGGATCTTGATGAAGAATTAAAGGATTACAGCAAAAGATTTAGATTAATCTCCGTGATTTGTTAGCCATTTACTGTCATGCATAGTGACTCCAGCTCAGTCTGGGCAGACAAGATGCTAGGCTCTTCTTGTAGTAAGTACTGTAAACTGTTCGGAAATACTTCGTGACCCATTAAGAGCAGAAAAAGTCAGAGCTTTGAATGAAAAGCCTCATCAGCACCTTCTCAGAACTGAAATGTGTGCAGCAGTGTCACTCCCAATTCCTGCTGGCAGTCTTTGTTATCCTCTCATCAAAACCAACAGGGAAAATTAAGCTGAAGAGAAAAGCTTTTTGCGACAGTAGTTCTGGTCCAGCGCCATATAGTTGCATGATTAACTCTTACCTTGCAGAGCTGGTCTGTAAGAGTTAAACCCAGAGATATAATATGGGAGAGGGCAGCCCAGGGAGAGAAAAGATGCAGTACTGGGAGTCTTTGGTGGTGCACAACAGAGGACCAAACCTTGGTCAAACTGCAATCTTAGGGTCATCAGCCTTAGGCTTCTAAGTTCAGAGTTGCAACTATTTCTTTCTCTAGAGATATCCTGCATGCTCTTCCTACAGAGAAAGAGAACTGCGGTATTTGACCTGTTTTAAAATGTGTCTGACATTCACACTGTCATTTTAAATGACTACAAGAGGAAATAAATATTATTTTGGACCAAAAACACATTTTTCAAAAGAACAAGAGATGTTAGTAGTTCTAAAGAAGAAACACAACTTATGATTAATGTATTACATATAGATAACTATGTCTATAGTCATGGAGATCACCCTCAGATCCTTAAAAACTTTCAGTTTTCATTTAAAATAATTTTGTTGGTGAATTGCAAATAAAACTAAACAAGAGAAAAAGAATGTATATATTTTCCCATGTGTTGGAATTCTCTAAATTGGTGACAATACTGAGATATTGCTCAATATTATTTCCAAGGTGAATGGGAAGAGTCTGTAGCAAACCTATCTGTACTTAGACTGAACTTCACAGTCTACAGACTAATTTTTAAATTAATATATTTTATTCCAGACTCAATCCTTCTCTTCACTCGCAAGTTAATGTCATAGACACTCTTCTTATGATTAGGGTTTACTCATGAGTAATAATTTGAATACCCCCAATGTGATGTCATTTAGCTGTAATTGAAGATGATACTACCCCATCAGTGATTGTCTGGTTGTATGCTTTCATTAGTAGAGTCTTCACATTTGTTTGTGGAAACAAACTATGTAGATAGCAGTGATTTAAATGACTAGGATTACATCCATATTAGGACTCTAGCAATATGCATGTTCGTCATGGACATAACCTGCATAGTAGCACTGCTGCAAAATCTATCCATAGTCAAGACATTGGGTGTGCATGTCATTTAATGAATGATTATTCTAGTGAGGTAGCAAGTCTATTGCATGTGTAAAATGCTAGTTGAAACCAAGTGAGGTGTCTCTAAATGAAATCTAGATGTTTGTGTTACCTTATAATTTCACTTGTGATCTAGGAAGTTTTTCCTAGGTGATGCTTCTTGTGTCACTGAAAGATTTGCATCAAGCTAAATGTACTCCATTTAGCCGTCTTGTTTGTCTTGTTTCACAGGTTACCTTACTGACTGATCTAGGTTTACCTTATTCCAATTGTTAACAACTTAGCTTTGGTGTTAGTTGTAAGCACTCCTAGGCTAAACATTCTCTCTTAAGCTGTATTACTTGAAAATTTACTGTTTATTTTGTAACAGTTTAGATACCTGAACGTACCTAAAAAAATTTTTTGAAGCTTTATCCTCTAAACACTTGAATTGATATGTGGATTGAATGTGGATTGGGTGGCAAAAGGGACAGAAGGAATCTATTTTCATATTCTAAATCTCTAGATGTATATTGTGTCCTATTGTACTGATCCACAACTATAAGTCCTCACATTATTCATGGAACCAGAAGATCTGGCGGTGGAAAAGGCTAGCCAATAACTCACACTCATAAAATTTACATCCTTGCTTTAAATGTTTTCAAAGATTTCATCTGAGACTTTTTATCCTTTGAACTGCCCATAGAAAATTAATTTCTAACTGAAAATATGAAAAAGAAAAAATTAAAATCATTACTATTCATACTGATATAATTCCCTGTATATAAAGGAAATTTAGCAGTCTACAAACAAATTTCTTCATGCTGAAGATGAGTATACAGTTAGAGACTGTTAAAATTTAACAGAACATGAACACATCCACACAGAGTCATTCCCAACTGTATTGCTAAATCCTGTGTATCAAATTGGTATATGCCCAACAGTGATTTTTGAAACAGCTCGTTTTGGCTTTATGCCACGCTGCTCAGTGAAGAGATTCTTCTTGCAGCATTTCTGCAGTAAATTGTAAAACACATCTTGCCAGTGTCTTTTTTTTTTTATTTGAGAAATTACTTTCACTCTTTGACAAAATTAGTTTCAGAACCTTATTCTTTTGCAGCGCAACAGTTTTTACCCAGCAGCACCTCCATTGCAGTTTTGAAAATACTCAGGAAAGAAAGAAGCACAGTGGGCTCAATCTCTCTTTTTTTTTGTGTATGTTTTGGATGCCATTGACAGAGCCAAGTTGCTTATCACTGTTCTGAGACACCTGAGCCTCTGTGTTAGAGCATCTGGCAGAAGGATTGTTTTATTTGGTCTATCTACCTAGTACCCTATCAAAATCTCCTTTTTTATGCATGTGGTATTGTGATAAATTTGCATGTACAGGCATTCACACAAGGTATAAATATATATATATATATATATATATATATATATATATATATATATATATATAAAATAATAAAAAAAGCTTTCTAAAAGCATTTGAATAGTGAAGGATCATTTAGCAAAATAATTTCCTTCTAATGCTTAGTTAGCATCTTTGTTTTTATTATTATTTAAGTAGATGGCAGTACAGTTAGTGATACTGTAGAATATTGATATGGAAACTGTATGATCTTTCCCAGTTTGTTTGTCTTTGTCCCCTTGCTCTTCTCTTTCATAATTAATAGAGTACTGTTTCCACAACTGGTACTCTGTTTGATATAGTTTTTAAAAGAATGATGCAATTGAATTTTCACATAGTTGTGATTCTGTCTCCATTCCAGTGCTTTAGTTTTTAGTTATGTATAATTCCATTAAAATTCAGTGATTTAATATTAAATAAAAATGTTAAAAATAAAAACTCCCAGTTCAGGAGCTATGGAATTCTCATTGTTATCAAGATGTTAACAATGTTAACAATGTTCTGTCATACACTGTGTAATCTCATCAGTATCTATTTAAATTAATATTTAGTTCTAAATACAGGTTTCAACTAGTTAGTCTATTATCACAGAATTCAAACATTCAGCTCTACCCTCAGATCAGCACAGTGGATCTTTATAAATCTGGAATTAATGAGATGTTAGAGTTGCTGCCAGGAGCTCTGGCAACAGAACTGTTTTTCTGCCCAGATTCCCTTTCCTGCAAAAATTTCTTATCAGCAGATCCACACATCCTACGTTGCAACTGTGGATTTACAGATAAGAGAACAAAAATGACTGAAAGCGGATAGATGGCATAAGCATAAATAGGTTATGAGTTACCAGCTCAAGGGCTTGATCTTGAACACTGGGAGGGGATATCATAAATTTCAGATCCCCCCCTCCCCTAAGGATAAGGAGCTGTCTAGGTGGAAGGGTTTGGCTTTAATTCCTTGCCCTTCATTTGTCCAAATTCAAAAGTGCATAAATCAGTCAGTATGGGCAGAGATGAGTCTGAAATTCATAACCACTCATCTTTGTGACACTGATGAAAACTCTCTTGGATCAAATGCATAGGTATTTTAATTATGAACCTCTGATATTCAGAACTTCCCTTAGGCCATCAATATCTCATATGCAATCATATTTTACAAGCTACTGAATGGTTGTCTGGTTATACATGTGCTGATTGAGAGAAGACATCCTACAGTCTAGTCATCTGGCTGTGGAAAGATGATCTTTAAGCACAGGGAGAATAAACTCCTTTAGATTTCAAATAGCATGAGAATTTGTTCACAAACTAACTAGTTCTTCTGAATATGTTTGGGGAACTTGGGAAGAGGTTTTTTATAGCCCTGTGTATTGTCTTGTGCTGAATGATAACCATGTTTGGTGAAAAGGATTTCATTTACCTCCTTCAGTGTTATGCTAAAAGACTATCTCTTGCATACTAGAAGAAAGACAGACAACAATATAAAAATCAGTAGCCTTGCTATGACATTTACACTCCATCTTATCCTCTGGGGTACTGCCATTGTCATATATTTATATTCTGGTAGCAGCACATTTCTCTCCTGTCTTTGTCTGTCTTTGTTTTCTAAATACATGTGGCAGCATAGGCTGAGTCAGAATTTTGAATTTGTTATTCAGCTGAGAAGAACTTATTTAAAGCTAGAGCTCATTCTATTGTGTCTGCTATATCAGGTATATTGAAGTCACAAAGTATCCTAAAAGTGTTATGAAAACTAAAATAAACAATTATTCAGATGGGAGATTTTATTTTTATTTAAATAGACGTATTTAAGTGTAAGTATTCTGCAGATGTGGGATAAAAGCAGGAAAGGGAAAGTGACTACAAAATAAAGGTGAAAAACAGGATGACAGTGAATAATAAAAATTGTCCAGGCTGTATGAGGCACAGATATAAAAATTCAATTTTCAGTGCAACAGGAAGTTGGAATTTCTCAGTGATCACAGTTTTAACCACCTGATATCTTATTTATTGGAGAGGAGAAGTAGGACAACATACAATCGAGGAGGAGCTAGAAGAGAAAGATCTGTGATGTTCTCTCAGTTATTTCTGTTGTGGAAGAAGCACATGTGAATTATCAGGGAGAATTAGTGCTATCTCGTTGTGTTTTAGCTCTACAATAAAATCCTGGCTGCTTTGGTGAATCAGACCAGGTGAGCTTGTATTCCCTCTTAATATTGTTCCATGTCCTCATTTTTTGTGACCTCAGGTACTCTGCACATTAACTTTAAGGAAAAATATGGGATATGGAATAAAGACGGGATGGAAAAAGTAACTAGTGAGTAACTAATCTCAAATTTTCCTCTTAGGAATGGAGACAGTCCGTTTTACAGAGATAAATTTGTGGAATAGAAGTGGAATGATTATTTGTTTTTTAAAATATGTAACATAGGCTCTGTAAGCTTTTATGTTCTTTAGATTTCTTTTGCCTTTAGACCTTTCATCTGAAAGAGCCTCGAGTTCCATTATGTAATAAAAGACTTAATTTGAGTAAAACTGGGGACAAATGACATTGAAGTGAGTCTTCATTATTCTTGTTTAAAAGAAACATGCTGAAGGAAATGATCATCGTGCACTGCAACACACAGAGTTGTGATGTTGCTCTTGCGTCATTAGTGCATTCATGCTGTCCTGTTGATTAAATCACTGGGTAGGTCAGGCATTGATCAAACTCCATATTGTGGTCTGAGCTTCTAGCATACCTTTGCAGCTGAATGTGAGGCAGAATTCAACAATGAATTTTAAAAACAGTGAGGGGATAAAAAGTGGTGCATGCTGGGGACTGAAAGGACAGAAACTATCTGCATGTGTACATATGGAAAGGCTAGCATTTCTCTTCCTTCAGGTATTTCAAATGCCCACAGTCATCAGCAGTACTAAATCCAGGCATTTAAGGTTGAAATAGATGGGTCCTTTGTGGGGGAGGGTGTTAATATGTGTTCTTGTTTGTTAGATGTGTACAGTCTTTTAACATTTTCAGTGTTCTTCACAAGTGTTCAGGTAGGAATATTTGGGTCAATATGTAACTCTAATAACTTGCATCCTTGTAATTTTACAGAAAGTTTAGCAAAGAACCTGATTAGAATGCAGTTACAGCAACTGTAAGAGAAAAGAAAAACCTCAGTGGAGAGACAGCACTACGTGGGTTAATGTTGGCTATTCACTCAAATGAAGCTTCCTGTGAGTGATAAAATGCAAGTTGGATGGTCTCAGTCAAGTTTCTTGTGGATAGCTGCCCACATGGGAATAATAACTACATAGATCAGCTGTGTGAATAAACCAGGACAGGTGTGGGACTGAACTGCATTGACAGAACTGCTTGAAGGACTGGTGTGTGTGATCCTTCACCAGTGAGTGAAACAGGTCACTATTCCATTTTCACAAGCACTAAAACTCACTCAAGCTTTTTAGATTAATTGGTTTTAAGAAGTTGGATAAAACTTTTTTTTTTTTTTTTTTTTTTTTTTGGTCAGATTTTCAAGTCTCTTATTAGACATTTCAAGGAAATGAAGTACAAGTGAAAATTGAAACACTGAATTATTTCTTACTTGTCATTATTTCTCTCCTGTTCTCAAGAACAATATTATGGCTATTGTTGTATCTTTCCTAACAGACCAGGACAAATAACAAAAAAATGCAATTCTTTTAGAGTTTAAGAGGAGACAATATGACACAGGGTTTCTTCTACTGAATACAAAACCTTTCTGTTTCTGTTTGAAATCTAGACACAGCTTACAGTGATCTATGTGAAATGAAAGGTTGTGGACTTGGGTAACGCACCACTATTAACTGAGACTCATTTTTCCATTCCCTGTCAGTAGTGAAAAGATTTATTATGTAAGGGGGATGAGCTATTCTTTCACTTCCATGTCCTCTTCTTCCTCTGTTCTTACAAAGCAAAGCTGAGCATAAGTCACATTGTGCATTAAGAAGCACATAGACAGAAACTAACTGTACTATTTTTCTTGGTGTAAAAAGTGATATCTTAAATGAAAGACAGAAGGAAGAGTAAATAGCAGGATTGAATCAATGGATTCTGTTGCACAGGCAGACTGAGAAAGCTGCTTGATATTAGATATATAGTACTTGTGTAAATTAGATCTGGAATGGTCCACAGTAGCTGAATATCCACAACATGAAAACTTCTCTATTAAGATAATTGCTAGAGCCAGAACTGTAGAACAAACTTCTTTCCTTAGCAGGGAGGGGAAAGATTGTGGTTTGGTATCTAGTACTGCACTTTTGGGCCCCAGTTGCCTCTGAATCAATATAGAACCCTGCTCATCAGATTTCTCACATGAAGTAAATATACATATTTTTTTTGTTCATTGATTTAACAGGTGACTGATGAGATGTTTGCGCTCAGGATGGTCTATGCTCACGTTTACAGCACTGCTGAAGTTATTTACTGCATAGTTTGAAGTTTCTAATTCATATGTGGATGTGGTTATATAATTTACTGAGGCATCTATTTATACTTCAGTTCATGTTTCTTATATATGTCTTATAGCAATTGCACACCCTTTGCGACTGAAATATTTTCCATGATAGTTTTCAGGCTTGCCACCATTACTTTATCTAATGAGACTTGATTTTCATATGTGTGTGACCAGTACGGGCATGGAATATAACTCTAAAAAATTTACCAGACTAACCTTCATCTCATTTGTGCCAAAGGACTGAAAGCATAGTGGTTTTTATCAACGCAGCTCTAGACTTCTGGCACTTGCATTAAATTTTAACTATTCAGTTTTTGTGAATTTAATAATTTCTCTTGCTACAGGAACTCTATACTGCAGGAATGGGGAGAAAAAATGACAAGTGTCATCTATCAATTTGCCACTTTTTCAGTTCTATTCAGCTTACAGTTGTGCATATTTTGATGATGGTATTGTCTAAGGAAGATAAGAATTGTGTAAGGAAATTGCTTTAATATTGCTGGACATAATTGAGGTCTGCTGCTTTGCAGGTTAACATTTAGAATGTATAGTGAGATTTTATGCTGCTGTCTCCAAACAGAAATGGGAAGCGAAGTGTATAAACCTGCACTAGCTGGTAACTAGTGATGTGTTATAGTACATGATTTACTGGGCTTTTCCCAGGACAAATTTTAGTGGTACCTCTGAGGCAGTTAGTGTGTAAGAGTAAGTGTATCCATTCTGTTAGTCATATTTTCTTTGTAGAAACTAGTATGATGTTTTGCATCTAGGTATAAAGCAATCTAAGTGACAGTGGGCTATGTTCTGCTCTGTTCTGTTTAATCTTACATTCTGTTCATCAGTATAGTAGCCTAATACCAACCTACAAGGTTTTACTGAAAGATACCCTTACAAAACAATTCTGCAGTGTTTGATAGTATCAAATTACTCTATTTCATGTAAAGAGTTATTAATATTTGCAACATGAGACCTGGTCAGTCAGAATCAAGAAGCTTTGTAATTCCCTTCTGAGCATAAAATTTAGGACAATAGTTTGTACCCACACTTATTTATGAGTATGCAGATTGTATTTATAATTCCACTGACTTTGTACACATGAAAAATCTAGATAAGTGATTAGTAAAATGACATTAATTATACTGCATATTCCACATGCAAATAGCAGTGCTGCAAAAGTGACTCTCAGTAGATCTTGCAAATATGTAGTATATAGTCTGTCTCACCTTTCTTTTCTATGATCTTAACATCCAACACTTAAAAGCCTACATACATTGAAGACTAAGTCCTCCCACCAAGATTAAAGGGCTGTACTTTCATGAACCTGTAGTTCTACATATTGTAATATCTCTTATCTGAGAGAGCAACGTGCTCCCAGGTAATTATACAAGTTGAATTTATCAGTGCAATATGTTGCTCAGTTTTCAGGCAATTTTCAGTAGAACGACACTCTTTTGTATATATGCATGTTGTATAGTTGCTAATAATCACATGAAGATCCTTATTTCTTTTCCTTATGCAAAGCTGGAAATAAAATTAAACAACCTGAATATCTTCATATCTCATTTATATTGCTGAACTGAAATGAAGGAGGATCCATCTGACATTTTTGCATTATTTGATTCTTCTCATGAAGCAGTATGTCCAAAAAGGGAAATGGAATTGTAAGACTTGAAAAATCAAAAAGCAGTGCATGAATGGTCACACTTCCAGTACAGACTTTCAGTATAAATCAGGATTTATTCATATGAAATCTGTTGGTTTTTTTTTTTACATCACCTGAAATGAAGAGACGTATTTGTTGTTCCAAATCTTCATACATGGGATAAGCAGAAATATGAGTGTCCTTGCAGAAGACCAATTGACTGTCTCACAGTAAAACATATTTAAGATTGTAAGTAATCAGAAATGGCAGTGCATTTACAGAACTACATGCAGAAAAGTTTGAAGTGAATTAGGGGCTGCTGATGGCCTATGAAACAATGTATAAATATCAGTGAATTGCTAAATCAAATGGATTACTACAGTGAGGCTGTTCGTATACTGCTCCATACTCATAGTCGAGTTCAGAAAGCAAATGCAAGAAGATCCACATTTTTGACAGCAGAATCAAAATGAAAACATTTGGTCCAAAACAAATGGTCTGTTAGATTTTCATAAATAATGATAATTAATGGGGAAATGAAAAAGAATGTTCCACTTTTTAATATAAATTGTGAAAATTAACTAGTAAGCAAGAATTATCATGCTGTTTTGATTTATTTATTTATTTTGGTGGTAACATGTCATTCTGTAGAAAAGCTTACACTTCATATATCTGAGTGAGGGAGCCCAAGAGAATAATAAAATACCTACTTCCAGTCCAAGTGCAAGAATTAAAACTGTTATAAGGTAATCCTTAATTAAGCTGCAGCTTCCAATATTCGATTTTTCCAAATACAACCCAAATTTAAGTATGTAGTGCTAGGACATTATGAGTCTGTTTAAAGTACAGCACAACTCTGAAGAATACTGTAATGAAGTTACTGTTACTGTCAGTATTACGTGTTACTTTTTACATTTATTTACATCTATTGCTTGTTACAGAGAGTTATAGGCAGGTTAATGCGAAATGGTTTTTTGCTCTCCATTTTACCTGTAAATCAGGATTGTTTTCTCCTAAGTACTAGTCTAATATGCTGTAAGTAATATAATAGTCTGTACTGCTTTTGAACTATTGTATGCATATGTATGCATATGAACTATTTTTCCTAAGCAGAATTTAATTCACATAGCTTTTGTTTAGCAATATGTGAGACTTTTTTTCCCCCAAAGCTTAAGAATTTTACAACTATACTCATGTAATGTACTCATTCCATGCAAAAGCAATTTTCTTCTACCTGTCCCTCTGATTCCAGTTGTGACTGGAGTGTTACTCCTATGAAATGCAAGCTGCCATTTTATGCTGTGTATTACACTGTCTCCTTCCATTTACAGCTTGAAAAAAGAAAAAAGAAAAAAGACCATTTCCACAGCTGAGACCAAATTCTATGAAATTCTGAATGCTTTAAATTCCAGTCAGTAGGTTTTGAACATAATAAGTGATTTTCAGGGTCTCCACATGTATTAAAACAGATAGTTTGCAGCTATTTTAAGTTTAGGAAACAAGAAGTATCACCCACTACATTGTCAGTGTTTTTTGTGGGATATTTAATTTCAAATTTAATATGATTTAAAATATAAATCTGAGACAATTTGAAATAAAACCCCTTCCTAAAAATCAAAATTTTTGTTTAATTGTAGCAGTATTACCTGTATAATCTGGAAAAACAGCAGCAACAAGTCACAGAAGTCATAAGAATGAGAAGCAGCTTCCCTGGTATTCAGTAAGAATCTCTCTTGGTAAATGTTGATATGAATTATTAAATGAAATAGTGGCAAAATAGAGTCATTCAAAAACAGTTTCCTTCTAAAGACATGGGAAGAATTGTTGTTTTGTTTTGTTTTCCGAAGGATTGCTTTTGGTGTGTCTTTCTTTGCTTGAATTACACAACATAATCCCTGTACTAAAAATTCCCTAATTCATTTTGCAAGTAAATAATGCTAATTGTTGTAGTTTCACAACCTCACTTAAGCAGTTTTCCTTATATATTTTAATTTCCAAATTTGTTCCTGGAGAGAAACTGCTGTGATGTAATAGCAAGCGTGATTCTAGTGGGCTGAAAGTGTGATGTTCACTTACCAATTAGATATTTAGTGTGTCTGTCAATTCTAGAATATATGCTTTGTAATCCGAACGCACAGGTCTACTCCTCAATTGATCTGTACTGTAGTGACACAATTTTCTTGAATTTAATTGTCTAGATGTAAGGTTAGTTTGGGATTTGAATAAAAGAATTAATAGTTAACTAGTTTATCTGATTTCCAGGTTAGCTCTCCAGAGTAGTAAACTTTAAAGAGAATGTCAGATATTACTGATGCAGGCATTCTACTTGGATTTAACAGTCATGAATTTTATCTTTAGCATTTTGTCCAGATTGGGTTGAAAATTTTGGGAAAAAAATACAAAAATATTTTGATTTGGTGAAACAGCATATCAAAAGTGATGCAGAATTGCTTGCTTCCCTAAGTAGCATTTTGATTGGAGTCAAAGCCAAAAATTTACTACCAGCCATTATTACATGCAGCAGAAAGCATGGGTGATAGTATTTAAAAAAAAAAAAAAAAAAATATATATATATATATATATAAATGTATTTATATATAAATATATATAAATATATAGATATAAATAAATAAATAAATAAATATTAGCCCACAAAAAGAGATATGTGTGAGTTTCTATTGAATATATCTGACTAAAGTTGCTGAAGACAAAGACCTGGGTGATGTCTCTGCCTTCAGCAAAATCAATAAAAGTTATTTCCATCAACATCTAAGGAGCAGAATTACTTTTTCTGAGTATCCTTTCAATATTCCTTATGTATAATTAGGACTTCAATCATACTAACTTTTAATATAATTATGAGCTCTGTTTCCTCTCTCGTGCAAACAAGCATCCGTCCAAAGACCACGTATGAATACTTAACTTGCAACATGAGAGCTAGTTTTAACTATGAAGACCTACAAGACACCTGCTCTTTTTTTCTGCTCACTACACTGGTGGAAGATGTGCACTGAGAGGTGTAAAGCCAAACAAAAAGCTCTATACAGGTACCTGGAATAAACTAACATCTACCATTTCTATGTGTAGTTTAGACTAAGTGCTGCATGTTTGTGTCAGGTGAAAAACAAAGTAAAACAAAACAAGTAAAACCCAAACATAAAAATCACCTTGAAGTTTAATTTAAAGAAAATTTGCAAAACCATGTACCCCATCTTATATTTTGTGTGTATCAGTCCTGAACTCTTCACAGGCTAATAAATTTCTTAAGTCATTCAGCTCAGACTATCATGTAGAAGTCTGTTAGATACACTAAATATTCTTTAAAATATGTGCCTCACTAGCTGGAAAGTCATGTTTATTCTTTTAGCTATTGTTTCAAATAAGCAAAATATCAGGACAAGGTTTTTAAGATCAAAATATATTATGTGGTCTCTACAAAATTATGGAAGCCTCATTTCTAGGCACAAATAAAATTAACTTTGACAAAGTGCTGATGCATTATTGTTGAAAATATGCCTGCAGTCTTGGGGCTGGTACTGATGACATAAGAAAAGTTTCCTGTTACTTAAAATAAGTTAATTAACTGGATTTGATCATTTAGCATAACAAAAGGAACAATCAGGATTCTTACTGTAGGATTCATATCTCCACGTTAGCAAAAAATGTGGAGATTGCAATATCATTGTCTTCAATTGGAGCTGTGAGTGAGTAATTAGGAAGACAGTGGGAACACATGACACTGAAATTGTAGCAGGAGTCTATTGACCACCAGTAGAGTTTTTGGCCTGGCATCTGTTCATAAAATCTCTTAAGTGTATATCCTAGATCCATAGGCCCAATTATCTAAACTCTTACAAATATCCAAATTTCCATTTGCTTCAGGAAACTACATTCATACAAAAGAAATGCATAAATTGTGGCCAACAGTTTAAGTCAGGTACTGTAGAAGTCTTTGGGAGATGATATTACTGAATGCTGAGCGCATCCATCTCTCCTTCCTTTCTTTGTTCCTCTTGTTCCCACTGTGCACCTCCTCAAGTTCCTCTTCCTGCCTCAAAGACTTAAATGCAATAAATCATTTTAAAATAAAACTTGTTGCATACAAGATAGGGAAGTACATTTTATACTTGCTTGGTTTAGGTAACATTAATAACATCAATATTTATATTGCCATAAGCTTAGCTTGCACTAGAGTGTTATTTATGTAGCGTTATGTTTCCTCCAGGTACTCCGTCTGTCAAATTCCTTTCTGGCTTTTTAAAGGTAAACACACAGCAGTACAACGTCTTAGTATGGAGTTTCCATTCTTTTTAATTTTATATCTATAAAAGTAATGACCTTTATGAAGCCATCTACATCTACGCAGTGCCTTCAAACTGAGATTCTTTGAGATTATTAATAGCCAATAACATTATCGCAGTAATTGCATCTATCCAGATTTCATGTCACTGATGAAACAGCACTAGAAAATATGCCTATCTGCTTTGGTCTAAAGTATAAGTATTAAATCAAAGCATCTATTTCAAATACTTCCCAAGCATTTTGAGCAAGATTCTGGAGAGTTGCTGTCATCAGAAAATTACTGTTTATCAAGAAAATATTGAAGGTGTCCCAGAAAGGCTTCCACTGAATTTTAGGTGTTGCAAATACATTAAAAGAGATTTGGTGCTTGTGAGTTTATGGCAAGTTTTGTGTTTTGTTGTTGTTTTGTTTTTTAGTAAAGTAAGAACAAACAAGAGTAAGAAGAAGTTATTTTAAACAAATGTCCGAATGGCTTAATTGCTTTGAGAAAAAAGACTTAAATCTGCCAGATAATTTGAGTTTCTCTAGACCGAGTAACTATGCAGTAACTTTTTCACTGACTGTTTCCCAATATACAAGAATTTGGGACAATGAATGTTATCCTTGTTTATTAGTATAAGCCACTTACAAATAAGCAAATTTTGTTAAACCATTTCTAGATTGGGTATGTAAGTTGCGTATATTACATCATGCTCTTTGCTGAAAATAGCCTAAAATTAGATCTATCTTTTTATACATATTTTATTTAGAGTTTACTTGATTCAGTTTTGATATTATAGTCTTATTTTCATTCCCTGTATCTTTAATACTATGCTGGAGTATTTTGAAGGGAATTGTAGTGTCACGGAACTTTAAATCATGCTACTTACCTAAACTTATATTACTGAAATACTGAATGATGACCACTGCTGTGAAATCATGGGAAATCAAGTACGTTTGAGGGCTAAAACTATAACTAGCATCACTAACAAAGCAGCCTTTAAAATGTTAATAACTGAAGAGCCATTTAGCAAAACTGTTTTTTAGTGATTAGAGAAGGAAGAAGTGTATTATAGAAACTGCAGTGGAATTCTGTCTCTGCAGAAGGCAGTGGGAACAACTTTGTACTGACTTCAAATAATTCCATCCACTCCTATGTCTTAATCCATCTGGCTCTGCCAATGACTCATTAAGCCTGCTTGTTCAAGTCATTTGACTTTTGATCCTCCTTGTTTAAGAGTACTGACCAATCCCAGAAGGTTTCTTCGAAACATAATATGAAAATGCAAAGGTAGAGAAAACGAAATTAATATTTGAAATTCTCTTTTCATTATATCATAATAAAAGCTTACACAGAGAATACCATAAAAATAGACAAATATTAAATAAAGTGATTACATTCTCTACAGCTAAGTGGTATCCTACTAAACTCAGTGCTACATTCAGACAGACAAATATTTATAATCAGGGCTAATAATTAGATATTTGTATGGGTTAGGAGACATTCCTAGTTATAATACATAAAATATTTTATGGATATGATGATATGTGGCCCTGTGAGTGAGTGAATAAGATGACTGTTAATTACTCAGGAGCTGCATAGAAACTAATAAACTATAAATATATGAACAATTAGAATTTGGGATCTCTCTAGTGTTTCAGTCCCTATGATATTCTGAAGTGAATTTCTTTTGACTGGTCTGGCTTGCTCTCTTTCTCCCTCCTTTTGTCTATGACATCTGTTGTCAATATGAAACAATTTTTTAGTCAGAATCTTGCAGTATATGCACACACACACATACATATGTGCACTTGCACATAAACATTACGCATGCTACATACTTTTCTTACTAGAATTTTCATGAGTCAGTGGCAGAAAACTTGTTTGAGCTGGCCATGGCAAGTAGAAAAAGAGAGGGAAAGGAAAGGAGAGGAAGAGAGAGAATGAGTGAAACAAAACATCTTAGAATGTATGAAGTTTTTTTTTAGTATTAATGAAACCTTGCTGGCTAATAGAAGGAACAGTGTAGAAAGTATTAAGAAAATAAAACTGTTTGAACTGGAGCAGGTACAAAAACGGACTTGATTGGTAATTAGGGGAATGAAGAACATATTATACATGAGGGTACTGAAAGAGCTGGACTTAGATAAGCAAAATAATAGCTGAGAATATGTGTGATTGCTTTCTATAAATAAATGAGGGGGAGGGAGGAGGATGAGCTATTTTTGCTAAAGGACAAGGTTACACAAGAACAAATGAATATAAACTAGCTATGAATGCATTTATTCTGCAAATTCATAAAAAGGGTTTTAAGATGGAGCTCAAATGAAATGAATGGGATTATATGACATGATTACTTACGATAGCAGGGAATTGGATTCACTGACCCAGGATGTCTCCTCTAGTTCTACAGCAAGTGCTCATACAAATTGCAGTTTTGTGCTTGGATGAGTAGACTACCTGTTTCTGTTATTAGTTGTTTCCTCTACTGAGATTTTGTTCAACATCATCTAAAGTCTCTTCAATTTTTATTTCCAACAGTTTCCAACAGTGAGACAGTTTCTAGGATGTTTGTCTTTGGTTATTTACGCCCTCCCACCCCCCTTTATAAGGAAAATAAGACTTCAATCATGCATTTTCCAGTGAATTTTCAAGTTTTGCTTAATGTGTTTTTGACAGGTAAATAGTTCAGGGTGAAGGAAGGCAACAAATTGCATGAAAAGTAGGTGGTAAACTTTCTGAGAGCAAATTATACTTGAGTAAGTATGAACAGTAACCAGTTTTATAGCTACTGTAGCATTACTTCAATTGTGAACAGTAATGTATATGCACCACAGGTTTTAGTTTTGGTATAAAAGACATTAACAGCTACTTTTTTTTTTTTTTTTTTTTTTTCCCTTTATTTAAACTTTAAAGAAGTATTCAACTTTTACATATAGGAAATTCAAATGCAGAGATGCAAATATTTATCTGTATGTATTTTCTGTATAAATTCTACTGTTTCTACAAAATTTTCTTGCTCTCCCTGCTTGCTGAGGTGATGCTCTGATTGACCTGATGCCTCACACTGCCATGTTTTGGTAACCTAGCTGCCTCTGGTGACTGGCATGATCAAGGCACATCTGCTAATCTTTGTGACTCAGATTTCTGTCTTGATTAACAGCATTAGTGAAATTATCTTTCCAAGAATAAACATTGTTGATGATTTGCTAAGTATATGAGCTACAAACAACCAGGTAAAACTGTCCTTGGAGAATTAGCTGCATAGTCCTTGGCAATGTTTCAAGAATTCATTATTCTAATCAAAAGAATCTGTGACTATCTTTGCACAGAATTTTTTTTACAAGACTGAAAGTTTCCCTTTAGGTCTGAAAGAGAAGTAAAGAAATCATGAATACACTGATAATTGATTTATTAAAGTGGTAGCTGAATAAAGAAATTTCTGGGAATAGTTAAACAAGTGTTAAAACTTTTGTTTATATACTGTGAGTTGTCAAAGTAGTCAGTCAGATGTAATGGTAGGCCAGTGATAATCACATTTTCTGTTTTTATGCTGCTGAGCATGCGCTGGATGCTGGTATTATCCTGACTGTTAGAAGACTATGCAAGTATGAGAACAGCAATGCATAAAAATTTGAACTCATGTGTTGCATTATGCCATGTCAATCACACTGAATGTGGTCTGACACAGTGTGGTATTTGTACCCAGTTGGTCTCAAGAGCTTAAAATTCTTAAAAGGAAAGTTCCTACTGAGCTAAGTTATTAAGAGCTTCATCTGAGTAAGGAATAAAGTATGTGGCCCTTTAGAAACAATGGTGTCTCAAGAGATTCCAATGTCTCTGCATTTAAAAAGATGGCAAGCAGTAGCAGCCATTTATTGTATAGTAGTAACTGTATTAATAGCCACCACATTACTGCTGAAAAACATTCATTTTCTATCTGGGCACATAGCCGTAGTACATTAGCAAAGGTTCAAGAACAGAAGATGACAGGCTTTCATAGAGAATCATGCTGTTATAACAACACTCTATCCTGTGCTATAGCTTCTGGCAGTAGAACCCACCATCCCGTTATAAATTGCTGACATCAGTGTGGTATAGCATTAATATTATGTCTTTAACCCCTTCAGTAACATTCCTCTGGGTAAGTTTGGAACAGATTTAAGAGAAAGGAAAAAAATTCTCAGAAAAATACACACATATGTATGCATCCATGTACATGCATTCATATACTGTACTTTTTGCACACATCGTGGTTGGAGCTCTATTACATTTCAGACATATGTTATTTTGATGCTATAGGGTACTGCAGAAATTAAATGCAAATTAAATACGGTTATTAAATGCAATAACCATTTGAAAGACAGACAAGAAAATAAGTTTAATCAAACTCAGTGTGGCTGGACATCTCCAGAATATGGTATGAAAAACTATTTTGTACTCGAGGCAAAGCTGGGATGGAGAGCAGGGTAAATAAGCAGGGGAAAAATAAAATGAACAAGAGTTTTAATTTACCATCTTCTCTAGAAAAAGAGAGTTGAAGGAGTTGAACAGGAAGAATAAAAAGTAAGCATTCATTTAACTTAAAAGAGTGTTCTCTGAATTGTGATTAGAGTTGTGATTCTACACTAGGAAACTCAGATACAGTTAACATTCTGGTTGCTAACTACACCTTGCTTTTTGCTCCTGCTTCAGTTTGTAGTGTTCAGAAGTTTAACTTTTGAATTGATACTCCAAACGATTTGGTTCTTTTACAATACAAGAAGCCTTGACTTACTCTGTATCTATTCTAGCTGTCTTCTTTACATTCAGTCATATGTATAGTTAGCTGTATTTCTTCATGAATCAAGAATCAGTAGACTCAAATGGCTATAAAAATAACAAAGACAGCGGCTCAGGGTAACAGATAAAACCACAGTGTTGTACACAGGGCTGCCACCCACTAGATAGGCAGCAAAATTATATTAAATGTAGAGTAAGATACAACTGGATTTCATCTTGTTTGCAATATTATTTTGACATTTGCGTGTAAAATCAGAAGTTGTTCATACATATCTTCTACCATGTTCCCTTTGCTGAAAAAAAAAAAAAAAAAAAAAGAAAAGTTTCATTCTAGGCCAACTATCCAATAACAAAATACGGGATACAAACAGAAAGTATCACTTGATTCATCACCACAAAATAACATTTTAAAGAATATTTTAATTTTATTTTTTTTAAATTTATGTTAATAAAAGTTTTCTATCCTGTACCATCTTGTTATGCTACTATTCGTGGAGGTGATGATAGGCTACTTGATTTCCTAAGCTACTCAGACTTCTGTCACTCTTTTTCACACTAGCTCTTTTAACTTTTGAGAACTCTGCTCGAACCCAAGAACCCCATTATTTTGAAAGCTGAACATTTCTGCAGTGTTTCTGCTGTCTCTTACTGCAACAGCAGTTGCTATTTGATTTCTACTGATTTTTTTCATGTTTGTTAGATCTCATTCCCTCATTTCTTCAGTTCTTTCCTAAATTAGAAAGGATATATGTTTGCTGCAGGATTTGGGGATTTAGACTGAGGGTTCCTGTTAAAGTTAAGGGAGATCATAGGTAAATCTGTGTGCAGCACACTGTAGTTTTTCCATTAGGGTTCTTTTTTGTTTGTTTGTTTTTTGAAGGGGAAGGAATGTGACTAATTTTTGTTTGATACTGTATTAAGAAGGATAAGAATGAATACATTTAAATGGCTTTCTTTTTTAATAGAAAATAATGGAAACCATACTAAAATACTTATACATTGCTTTAAATTTACCTATCTTGTCATTTTAGAGGGTGATACATGCTTGGTTTTACCCTTTTTTCAGTAATAAATTAATGAATTGCTCATTTACCAGACTGAAAACTTTGAACAGTGGAAGTTGTAGAGGAAATATAGAAGTATGAGCAATGAATACTTCTATCCTCCTTTCACACATACGTATTATGTATATCTATCCCTCAGTGTAGCCCAGAGAGTGTGAATAAGTGGTTAATTTTATCTCCTTGCTTACTGGCTTTTTTTTTTTGGCCTTGTGAGGGTCTAGTTCCTGCAACTGAGAACTGTGATTTTTTTTACTGTCACACCTGCCCAGACATAACTAACTGTGCTGGAATATGCTTACTTATTTTATACTAATCTGCCATCAGCTGGCAATAATGTTTGGATCCAGCTGAGATGGATTTGAAATAATATGCCAAAGTTTGAGGGTTACTGTAGCCTATTACAAGTTGTTCAACGAAACAATTCCTTATAATGACATTAATACCACATCTACAGACTGTTTTTTTCTGGCCAGTATTTCCAGGCTGAATCTAGAAGTAGATCATGCAGAAACTAATATTGATCTGTCTGACTTCAATGTAGAAGCTAGGGCTAATTGCATTTGACCCCTACCACTTTCAGGCAAATCTACACTGTCCTAGTACAAACTCCTGATTATTTTCTATTGGCTCTCCAAATTATCTGTGACGTTAAAGATTTTCATTTAAATATATTTTGTCTTCTTTAACAGTCATTACAAATAGAATTCTTGATATTTTTCAAGACATCTAATTTCAGCTTTAATAAAACAAATATTGTTTTCACATTTATTATTTGGTTAAAATTACTTTATCTGTCAGTGCCAGCCATGACACTTGGACCTGACCATGTGGACATAGCTACAGCACCTTGTTGCCAAAAATCATACCCAGTAAGAAGACCAAATCCAAACATGAATGCTTCCAGATCCACCTTTTCTTTCTGCCTGGTCCCAGAGGTGGGCTGTGGAAACATGGCTAAGAGGAAGTACAGTAGCTGGTTATCTGCAGTCTATGAGGAAAGTGTGAGACAGGATCAACCCTCAAGCCTTTCCCACATAAGGAAAAAGAAGATTGTGGTTTATATAAACAATGAGAATATCAGCCATGTCTGAACAATTTTTAAAATTTATTTCTAATGATAACAGAGCAGTACAAACCTATTCAATGTTTTTGATTTAGGTTTTCTCACCAGAAAACATGCACTGCTGGAAAATACTAGTGTAGTAAAGATTATTAAAAAATCCTGCCAGAAATCAAGCTACCTGTGGCTGCTCAGAATCTTCAAAATACATTTCTTCATTTTTCACTTCATTTGTCTGTAATATTACAGAATTTTTGGTGACTTATTAATGCTTATAATATGCTTTTAAATATAAAAAGACATATAAATCAAATGTTGCATGCCATGTTAACAGCTTTTCATCTGATGAACTTTCTGATGGCACTCAGGGCTTGACTGCCATACTGATGTTTCATTATTTTTTAACATTCTTTTACTCTAAAAAAATCTTGTTTCTTTATATAATTGCAATATCTAACTGATTGAAGTAATGATTTGGCATTTAGAAAACACACAAAAGTTAATATTGCTGGGAATATGTAACTAAAATCAAAGGATTTCATTAAGATATATAAACAGTTGTTTTTGGAATATAGTCATACTATTAGTTACCACTGTTTTCTTTAATAAAATTAGAAAAATTTATTTTCCACACCCATTATTCTAATCTGGTTTTTGACTCATTCTTACAATGGGAACTGCTCTCAAATTCTAAATGTATGCTGGCAATTCCTTTATGAAGGATTATTGTTAGCTCTTCTTTCAGAAACTTTCATCTCTGCTACGTACAGCAGGTGTCTGATGTTAGTCAGAAGTGAGCCCTTTTCAGAGTAGCCACAACAGTTAGAGGCCAGAGTCTTCAAAGATATGTGTACAGCCTCTCTACCCTTTTAGTCCAAGAGGAATTAGGTGTGCTTTGTAGCCCATAAAAGAAACTGAGGACACACTTGAGCTTTTTCCATAAAACCCCACTTCTTCTACATGGTCTTGCCATTATTCTGCTGTTACTGTCAATAAAGCAAGTGAGATAGGAGTTCCTGTATAACCAAGAGGCTAGAGTAAGCCTCCCTCTGCAAGCTTCACTGATTTGAAAGAAACAGTTTGATAGGGATTTGTCCTCTCTCCAGAGAGCTCATGAGAATCAGAGCCTAAGCACCCACCTTCAACACCAGCTTCATCACATTTTCTAATGGAAAAAAACATGGGGAAGAAGAAAGTTACTTGTCCATTGTTAATGTGGGGAAAGTTTGCATTGTCATCAAGATTAAATTTTAGATGACAATGTAGAAGACATCGAATGCTTCTTTGTATGGAAAATATTAAGTACTTCAATAATTTTTAATGTATGCATTATTTACCCTTCAGATAAATGTTCAGAATTTGTCTCACAATCTAACTTTGCTCTTGTAGAACAAAGTAGTAGAAAAAGTAGTATAAGTAATAATGCTTGTTCCTAGTTGATAATTCTGTCACTAGCCTGGCCACAAAAAATTAGATTTCCTGGGGGTCAGACGGGCCAGAGCCAACTATTTACTAGAGGCAGCTGCTTGGCATCTGCTTACAATTGTTCTCAGATGGCACATAACTGTGTGGAGACTGCTACTAGCCAGAAGAGCTTAGAGCAATCTGAAGTGCCTCTAAATTTTGCAAGTACCAGAGCTACCTTAGAGCAACAGAGAAGGCATTATCACAGAGAAGAGATCATCTGAGGACCTGGGATTTGCAAGTCCTTTGTGGCAGCACTGTATGCCTGTTTTGTTAGGCAAATAAGTGAGGAAAATACTGATTCTGCATAAGTATCTTTAGTATTGGTAGCAAAATTTGGACGGAGCTCTGCAATCATTCAATAATTAGTTCATATTTTTTCTGCCTACTATCACATGCTTCAGGGAAGAAAATACAGTTGAAGACAAACAGTCAGAACAATTTGGGCAGCAGGAGTAACATAGAATAGTAAAAGCGGTGGATTTGTTACAGGAACTCCCATGGTAGCCTAGAAGTGAAGCACTGTTGACACCATGTAGGATGACAAATAATGCAAATATTTATCTCCAAAAACCGCTGGGAGTGGGAAAACATTTACTTTTGAACCTTAAGCTGACAATGAGTATAACTCAAAGCATGTTTTTTATCCATACCGAGTACATTCGTGAAAGATTATTCTGCTGCAAGGAACAGGAGAATGTTGCCAGGGAGAAAAGAATAAGATTCTTTCACTTCCTCTCTTCTTTGTAATTGCTTGCTAGCATCCAACTGGAGCAAAAAAAAAAAAGTCCCTACCCCTAAATTATTTGTCAAGAGAAAGGGATAAATATCTTTTTGTCTCTCGCATTAAAATCCTGAAACTGAATACATGACAATCAAACAATTTATTTCATGTCTTTGAACCTCTGGAGGTAATAATACACCATATAATGCAGTACCCTTATCACAAATTCATACGTTGCTTATATCTGGAATTCTTCTGTACTGGTTAGAGGTCTTATTTATGTACATCCCATTTTTAAGTTTTACAAATTACAACATTAGTCCCAATCATAGTTGTGTGAAGAATTCTGCTTGCAGGCATTTTACTTTTAACCACAGGATATGTCTTTTTGAGTCCTTGATGACTATTTCATTCCTGAATCCTGAACTTCACTTCTGCAACCTTTTGTGATAAATATTAACACTTAAATTATGTTTAATTTCCACTCAATGCGTTTGTTCACTTACTATACACAAAGTATGTTATATATTGACTACTTGCTAGGTATCCAGTACTCTTTCTTCAGTTTGTCTAGCATTCCCAACCCAAACATTTAATTTAAAAGATGTATTTTAAACAAGTACTCAGAATCAGTAGGTCAAGAGAATCTTGGCACATTTGGCTCTCAGTAGAGGGGTATCCGCTGGATATTATAGTTACAATAGAAATCAAGTACAACTGAGCTTAATGAACTGGCCTGGCTGGATTTTTGCTTTTTTTTTTTTAATGCTTATTATTTTCTTAATTAACCATTTTGTGTTCTTCTATTAAAGAGGAGGTTCATTACTTAATGTTTCTACTGTACTTAGGAGATGAAAATCTCTGTACATTTGCTGTAAGCGCTAAATGTTCTTATTATCTCCTATGAGCAGAGCCTAGACAATATTAAATTCATTTATTTATTACAGAAGACCAAGATCACTGTATAACTGACAAGTAAACAAAAATGTTAGGCTGGTCTTTAGAGAGCATATGGCTAGAAAAATTATCACAGTGGAAAGGGATAGTCAGAAATGAATGGAAAAGCTTACCCATATCCTGGGTTCACAAAAAATCCTCTCCAAAAAGCAACCTCCAGAGAAAGATACTTCCTCAGTGGCAGTCAGCCCTTAAAAGGGGTCTAGTAGAGGTGGAGCCAGGCTCCTCCCTTTCTGGTCACACAGGTGAATTGCCTTTATCTGTGCTTCCACAGCTGACTCATTGCTTGCTTTATGTAATCAAACAGGTTCAGGCCATGATTCAATAGTTCCCATACAACCTGTAACAAGAATGTATTTCTTTTCTATACTCTTTTCACAGATACCATTTTAGAAAAATGTCAGCACACTAAAGGAAGAAAAAAAGCTCAGTTAAAAAATCTAAGGGGAATTTTTATCTACTGAACATTCAATTACTTAATTACAATTACTTGAATTATTTTTTCCATTCAATTACATGCAGTTACATCAATTATTTAAGAATAAAAACCCTTAGAAATTCTGTTTTGAACTATTAAGAATCAAAGAAGTATTCAGTTTCTAGCCAAATACAGTCCTTTCAAAAATCCAGATACCGTTTGTATAATAAGAGTCACAGAAGGAAGAGGGCAGCAGTCAGAAACCAGTTCACTATCACTGTAATCCACAGAAATATCCTGCACAGGACTGTGCTCCACCTGAGGAACTGGGAAGACAGGAGAGAAAGAACATAGTATAAATTCAGAGAAAAGGGAAAAAGAATAAAATAGAGATTGAAGGAAGAGGGGGTGCTTTTTGCAGAACAGAAAATATTCAGTACACTGTTCCATTTGGGTTCTTCCTCAGCACTTCACTGTTAGCAATGATCTATGGCTTAAGAAGGAGAAAAACACTTTAGAAAATTTGGCTGATGACAAATGAAATGATACTGATCCTATGGAAAGATGTGGGGATAAAAGTGAGAAAGAACAGCTGCTGGAATGAGTTAAAATGCTGGCCTAGGAACATTAGCAGAGCTGCTGTAACACACAGCCTTGTTTTTATTTTTGCTTGAAATTAAATCAAACTGTAGCTGTTAGATTTTGCACAGTGCATGATGGTACACTTCATCGTCAGATGAGACTTTGAAAACTGAATTAGACACTTGAATATTTGTTTATTACTCAGAGATTTTAAAAAATCCCTTGATGCAGCAGTAATTACATGTCAGAATCAACTGCCTTCATGGAAATAAAAGTTTCTGAAGGCTTTTTTCCCCACAGATGAAACTTATTACATTTGAAGTCATTCAAAAGAGTCCGAAGAAAGTAGGCGAAGTTAGTCTTTTTTTTCTCTATATATTGTAAGTATTCTGTTGCAATTTTATCTCTGTCATTTCATAAAGTATTAATTATTTTTATTGAACTGCTATTGTTAGCAATATAACTGTTGCATAAGCTGCAGAGATGTGTATCCTGAATTGTAAAGTGGAATGAAGAAATCAAGTGTTGTGATTGGCAGTCTGTACAGTTAGCAGAATATGGCACTGTAAGTGGTGATGTTGGGTCCAGACCTGCAGGCTTACTGACTTCAGTATTTCTGCCTACTCATGTGCATAAAAATTCTTTCAAGATCACACCCGATGTTAAATCATGGGAATTTAGAAATGGGAAACTTTAAAAAATACTTCTGAAAATAAAACAAAGAGCCAACTGAAACTAACGGGAAATTTTCCATTAACTTAAAGGCATTAGAGTAGAACCATGGCCATGGAGTTTCATACACGGGAAAGGAATCCGTGACTATGATTTTCTGCTAGTTTCTCAAAGCTCTACCTTTATTATAAAGCACCTTCTGTTAACAGCTTTAATCATTTGTCTTCTCTTGAAGTGCATTGTCTTGCATCCTAGCACAAATAAATTCAACTCCCCCCTGACTATAAAGTAAAAAGTAAATAATTATGTATCATGATTATTAAAATTAAAATACCATCAAAATACCAAAGTAATAAAGTCTGTTTTATACTGTTATACTAAAAACACAAATACCAGGTGTTTGTTTTTTTTTGAGAAAAGACTAGATGTGGTTCTAACATATTAGCATACAATATTAGAATGAAGGCCAAAGAGTTGGGTTTGGGTTTTGTTTGTTTGTCTGTTTACTTTTTAAGAGTGGAAGAATGCTCATGCTTTTCAATTTCATTATAGGATTGTGGCATCATTTTCAAGAAATAAATATTTCTTCACAAATCTTAGATTACTTTCAAACTCAGCATGAAAAAAACCTTTGTAGGGTGCTAAAAATTAAGTAGTTCATTTTTCCTTTCTCTTAAAATGTCCATCTAAGCCCTTAGTCAGACTTTGGTTTGAAATGTCAAAACATTGTACACAGTGTTCTATGCTGGACAAGCACAATAAAATCGCTTGTTTTCATCAACAGAGAATTTGGCCTTGGAAGCAGAAATTCCTGAAAACTGGAGAGATGCATTTGCATTCTTTTTTTCCTTGTGTTTTGAAGCATTTCCATGCATGAGGCCTTAGAAGGCTTTGTAAAGTGAATTGTAATTTTTGTTGAATCTATCTACGTATTTTTCTGTGAATCTTTATAGAAAATTGATCTTAGGAATTGTGAGCCTTGAACAGTAAAACATAAAGTCTTCATATAATTAATGTGACTAGGTGCAAATGTCCATTAAGGACATTTTCAGTAATTTCTGCAATTCAGAGAACATTTCATTGTGCAATTCCAAATAGTTTTTATTTTTTAGAAAATCACAATATTTTAATCAAAAACAATCCAGAAACAGAGTACAAGGTGATACTTTTCAGTAAACTATTGTAAATTTTTTGGGTCTCAAATTGAGGATTAGCATGGTTCATTCAATGTTATGGCCATGGAAGTTCAAGAACTGATGAAAGACAGAAAGGTTGTATCTCTTGCGCAAATCTGTCCACACGATACTGTTATATCAAGAGACTGGGATAATCTTCTTCCATTAAATAGCCTGGCATTAGCAACACAAGGTATGTTTTTTTGCTGGTGAAGTAAAACAACTGCCATGAGTTTCTTCACATTTCTCATTTTCAGCAACATTAAAACCTGTATGCCATAAAATCTAGATACTTTATTTCATATTCCAGGTCTCCATATTCCAGGTTTATATTCACTTTCTGCTGAGCATAGCTGACAGAGTACATGGAACTTCTCTTTCTAGCTTTGGCTTCACTGTGACATTCAAATACCACCAAGACAAATTCATTCTGCATTTCAGAAAAGGCAGTCTTGCAACTTTTCAGCATTTGAAAGGGCTTTTGTAAACCGCTGTCAAAGGGAACAAGGTAGAACCAGCATGATTAGTTTAATAGTTGATCCTTAAAACAAAGATGGATTTGAATAGTTGCTGTGGCTTCAAGCAGCATGTTTGCGCTATTCTGTCAAACCACACCACAGTTTCCAAACTACCTTAAGTGCAGCATCATGGGAAGCCATGTACTTGTTTCCTTGTACTTCAGACTGTCAGCTTACATATTTTCAATAAAAAAATAATTTCTGCAAGTGCTTTCATTAAATTAAATTTCCTACTGTGACACCAGTCTTCTTCCCTGTACTTGCACTGAATGACTCTGTCTGAGGTTGGTAGTAAAGACCGAAAGGAAAATAACAAACCAGAATAACAAAGCTGCAACAGTTTAAACCTGAGGCTGTTAAGGGCTGTCTTCAAAGCTGGATGTCTAAGCGGAAAGAACATGTGGTTTCATTGATTAAATGCAGATGAGGGGACGGGAACTTGTAACTTTTAATTTTACTGGTGTTTCTGTCTCTCTTTTCAACCCTTCAGTGACTTAATTCAACTCCAAGGAAGATCTAGCACTGCCTTTTTAAAAGTCAAAACATCAATGCAAGTGGCCAAGCAAGGTTTAAGATATACTTCGAATTGTCTTCATTCTTGACTTCTCTAAGGGTTTGGGAAAACATCCTAAAGGAAGCTTCCAGTACAGCTAGTGTACACACTTGTGTAAGATCCCAAAGCCTTCAGCCTTATGTCACATATACTGTGTTTTATCCTGAATTTCTTAGAAAAGTCTGTCAGCTTTTGATATTGTCACTGCCAGAACACTTTTCTCCAAAGAAGCTAAAGGTTTTTGGTAGTTCCTGTATTCTGCCATCAGTACCCAAGATGTGCAGCCATGATTCTCAACCTGAACTGAAGAAAACATTTTTTGAATTCCAGATGGAGTTCAATAATGCTTAACATGCTGAGATTTCTTACAGGATTATTTGGCTATCCCCAGAGCTAAAAGCAGCTAAAGCCCAAAGTCTTAATTCACAGGAGAAAAGGGAAAGGACCATGCAAAAATTCACATGAGGAAGAACAAGCCATACATCAGCTCCTGGCTACAGTTGGACTACATGATCTTGGATGTCTTTTCCAACCTTGGTGATTCTATTATTCTACCTCTTAGGAACACAGCTGCTAAGTAGGTCAGTCCCAATTCTATGTTCCCATCCACACAAACGAATGAGAGAATTAGCCCATTGACTGCTGATAAATATCTGGGCAGCAACCTGGTCAGGACTGTAGCTCCAGAGCAGAGCTCTCTAGTCTCAACCCTTTACATTTGCAACTGAGAACCGAGGTGACTATAGTTTACTGTATCTTATATTATTGAGAAATACCTTCACAAAGTTCATGAGGTCTCACCCTTTGATTCCCTATTTGGACAAATCCAAAAGTGGACAAGGTTTTTTTGTTGCCATTGCTGTTGTTGTTGTTGTTTTTAAGTATCAGAAAATTAAAAATAAAATTGTTGTTCTTTCTATCCAGACAATGGCTCAATAAATCTTGTGGTACTGCCATAAAGCCAGTGCTTTCCTAATTGAACAGAAGCCACACAAGACGCTTTGCCATGTTTGTTTTTATCTCCTTTATAGTGAGATATAGTGAGATAGGAGGCTCAGGGGACACCTAGGAGGCTCAGGGGAGACCTCGTTGCACTTTACAACTTCCTGAAGGGAGGCTGTGATGAAAAAGGGTCTGGCCTCTTCTCCCAGGCAAATAGTAGGACTCGAGGAAATGGCCAGAAGTTGTACCAGAGGAGGTTTAGGTTGGACATTAGGAGAAACTTTTTCTCTCAGAGCGTGGTCAGGCACTGGAATGGCTGCCCAGGGAGGTGGTGGAGTCGCTGTCCCTGGCAGTGTTTAAGAGGCACCTGGAAGAGGAGCTACGAGAGATGGTTTAGAAGCTTGTGGTACTGGGAATGGGAGGGTGGTTGGACTAGATGATCTTGCAGGTCATTTCCAACATTGCGATTCTATGAGTCTATGATTCTATATCTGGGACAGCTATCCACACAGTCTGATGAAAAATGTTGTTTCTTTTTTAGGTGCTTAGCTTCCTTTTACATTCTGTTGTGCTTAGGAAAGATGGAGTTATCTTAAATCAAGTGGAAGCCATGTGGGATAATTGGATTAATCAGTCCTATTTACTTGAGTAAAGTAATGCTTGAATAACTCACACTGAGTTTAAGAAACACATTCGCTAGTTATGTGCCTGATCATAGGTTACAAGTTGCAAATTTTCCAGCCCTGATTTTATTGTGAATCTAAGCTTACTTAATGTTTCTTTTATGGGGACATCTATTGGAATCTTGTGGGTTCAGAAGAACTTGAGTTTTCCCTCCTTAAGATTCAAGACTTTGTGATTACAGGGAAGTGAATAGTGCTTACAAGTGTAAACACTAAAAGCTGTTCATCCAGGTACCACGGTATTTCTCAGGAAAAAAAAAAAAAAAAGTTCATCAATTAAATAACACATTTAGAGCTTCTCTAAATGTGTGGTAGTATACTACTTGCTGTACATTAGCAGGATGTTCTTTCAGTGCTGTCTTCATCTACTTATGCCACTGAGGTGATTGTCACTGAAAGAGCTTGTTACGGAAAAAATAGTATCTAAAGGAATCCTGAAGAGCATAGGTTTTTTTTTTTTAATTTTTCTGTCAATATTTAACACTTATCTTTCTAAGCGCACCTTGTAGTAATCTACTCTGTTACTCCTGGCTCAGTGATCAATCAGGGCTTTGGTGTTGGTATCAGGCAGAAGTATGAGTGGCTTACGCAAAATTGCTTCCTATTTACACCATTTCAGACTACTTTCTCTAAGGAATAGCTCTAAGTTACTACTTCATTTTCTATTGCACTGATCACCTATTTTAAGGACTGATGGCTGGACACTACTGATTAAGTCTGGATTAGAAAGAGCAATCAGAAGGTGAATAATGGTGTATAAAATGACAAGTATGACTGTGCCTACCAGCTTATGGGATGCAATTATCCTTTAGCAATAGAATCTTCATGGCCATGTTACCTCTGTAAGATTACGATCACTGTGTCCTGCAGCAGCTGAAGCAAAAGTTGAGCTGACTCCATGAGGGAGACTGCAAATACAACAGAAAAAGGAAGTTCTCACTTGTGATTACAAATTTGTAACTGCATTTTTTAAGGAAGGAGAAAATTAGCTTGTTTGGCATTGGCAAGCATTTACTGAGTGCCAGTACCATAGCTGGCAAGAGACAATCAAGAATTTATTTTATTTAGTGCAGTGTATTCAAACAGAAAAAAAGATAGTGTCTATAAAGAATAGACTTCAAAAATTGTGATTGTTATTAGGCTAAAAATGGCAGAGATCAGTGAGAGGCTCATCCACCAGAAAGAAAAAGGGAAAGAAAAAGAGGGAGAGTGCTACAGAATCACTAGCAGTGATTCTTCCTAGTGATTTCACTGGGAGTGAAATTGGAAGAATCAGAAGAAAAGGTATGAATTTCCTCTGCTTTTGTTTACTTAAATCACTGTATTTGTTCTGTTTTGGCATTGTTTTGTTTATTGTTGTTCTTAGTAGAAGTATTAAATTCAGAAAGAGCTAACCGTTTTGCTAAACTTTCTTCATAATGAAACACCGCCAAAATTATGGATTCCATAGGCTAGTGAAAGATGAAGCTCTTTTAAGATACTGTATCTCAAAAGAGGTGAAGTGAGCTAGTGAGCAAGCCTTTCTTACAAAAGCCTCTGACTTCCCAGCAGTCAAAAAAAAAAAAAAAAAAAAAAAAAAAAAAAAAAAAAGATACAACTTATCAAGTTCACAGATTTTATATAGACTTTTTATATAGACTTTTTATAGCAGCTGGTCCAATGACCTTTTTCACCAAAGTTTGGGAAGGAAATGGAGAAGAAAGATCCCATCTATGTCATTCAAAGATACAAATGGAAGGATTTCTTCTTTTAAGATGATGTTTCTGTAAAGCCTAGAGAAATAAAAATTACAAATGTGTTCAGGTTGAAACTCTGTATTCAAACCATTCTGGTCTTCAAGGCAGTGCAATTCTATATACAGACATTGTGGCTTGGATTATTCTCTTATGAAAAGGTTCAAAGAGAAGAATCCAAAACATGATTATATGTTTCAGTTCCCTCTATGGTCAGTACTTCGCTGTACAAATTTCCCAGTTCTCTAAAGCTAAAGCAGGACATTGCTATTTAGAGAACTAGAACTTATTGTAACATTGACAGCATATTTATGCATCAGTATTTTACCATTTCATTCCTGTCCTCACTTTAAAAACTCATAGCTTCAGAAGCAGAAAAGAAACTGAACTCTTCATTTTATTTTTGTTGCATTTGGAATGCTTAGGAGTAAACAACAAATGCTAATAAATGACATTGTTTAATAAGTTTTGACTTAATATTTTACTTGTGCTTATTAGCAGCTATCCAGAAGTTCAAAATGCAGAATCTGATCTGCACTGATGACTTATAAAATAACAAATAAATTACAAAATATTACTACTATTTCATTTCTGATTTGAATACTCTGCAAGTGTAAGTGGGCAGATCTATGTATGTTACATTTCATCACATGATATGAAAGAATCATAGAATGTCTTGTCTTGGAAGATGACTTAAAGATCAGCGAGTTCCAACCCCCTGCTGTATGCAGATGTGCCAGCCACTAAATCAGGCACTAGATCGGGCTGCCCAGAGTCCCATCTAGGCTGACTTTGAACACCTCCAGGGATGGAGCATTCACCACTTGTCTGGGCAGCCTGTGCCTCACTACCTTCTGAGTAAAGAGTTTCTTCCTAACATCTAATTTAAATCTCCTCTCCTTTAGTTTAAAGCCATTTTTCCATGTGTTATCACTATCTGTCCATATTAAAAGTTGGTCTCCCTCCTGACTGTAAGCTCCTTTCAAGTACTGGCAAGCCTCAGTGAGGTTTTCCTGAAGCCTTCTCTTCTCCGATCTAAACAAACTCAGCTGTTTTAGCTTGTCTTCAGAGGAGAGGCACTCTAGCTCTCTGATCTTCGTTGTGACCCTTCTCTGGACATGCTCCAACAGCTTTGCATATTTCTTGTTCTGGGGATTCCCAATCTAAATGCATTACTCCAGACTGGGCCTCATGAGAACAGGGTGATAATCCTCTGCCTCTCCCTACTGGCCATCCCCTCCTGATGCAACCCAGGATACAGATGGCCTTCTGGGCTGCAAGTGCATTCTGCTGACTCATGCCTATCTTTTTATCCACCAGTATCCACAAATCTTTCTCTGAAAGGCTTTTCTCAAGGAGTTCTTCTCCTGTCTGTGCAAATATCTGGGATTGCCCCAACCCAAATGAAGCACTTTATACTTGGCCTTGTTGAACCTTGGTAAGTTCTCATGTGCCTACTTTCTGAGCATGTCCAGGTCACTCTGGATGGCATCTCTTCTTTCTATGGTATCAGCTGTACTTATCAGCTTGGTGTTATCCTCAAACTTTATGAGGATGCATTAGATCCCACTTCTTTACCACAAAGGTGGTAAAGAACATCATTTTCCTTGTACCTTTCCTCTCACCTTCCAGTACGGACTATAAAATGTGACTCACTAAAACAAGGAATTCCTAACTGTAACAAGAAATTCATAACTGAGAGAAACTAGTGGTCTAGCCAACTCAATACTTTGTCTCTAGAACTGACAAGAAATTGTTGGAGCTGGTTTTTGCTGTTTTTTTTTAAGAGAACCTGGTTAAAAACATGATGTCCATGAAATTAATGAATTCATATTTCAACCTGCCGCATAGGTCTGTTATGACAGGCCTAATTTAAGTTTGCCATGTGTTGTGGAAGGAAGTACTTTGGTTTCTCCATTTTAAATGGCTATCTGTGACTCTTGGCATTGAAAATATTGTTTTCATACAGGAATTTTCCTAATTCATTGCTTGCTGTTGGGTAGTGTGAGTTAGATGCTTCTCAGCTTAAGACTGGTGCCAATGAATTTACAGCTAATTTGCAAAAGGTGCCTATGCAAGTCATCTTAAAATTTCGTCACAGCGTGGCTCAGCAATCTGTGGGAATTGAATTCAGAAAGTGACAAGAATAGCCACAATAAATGTATTTAAACACTGAATGATTAGTCAGTCCTTATCTGTGCTTCAAAGTTATTTGGTGATTAGTAAAAATAATGAACACCATTGCTTTGGCAAGTCTTTCCCTTTTTTATAAGCTTTACACAGAAGATTTGAGTAAAATACATTCTTTTTGGAGGGAAGAAGAGTAATACTTAAAATATTTGCAGTGAACATGGAAACACTTTTTTTTCCGTTTGGATACAAGATGGTTTTCTGCTTCACTGGAACAGAGAAGGGCAGTATCTCCCAAGAGGCTCAAAAGTCTTGAAGATAATTGCTGCCAGGGTGGGTTAGTTTAAGCCTCTCTTTGGATAGTGGCGCTATCTCTCAGGATATATGGTATTAGGAAATGCAGTTCATTTTGATTGAGCTAGCAGGGAAAGGATTTCTAAAATAATTTTATACAGTAAACAAACTTCACTGCTCTGGGCTGACTCCTAAGAATCAGCAAGTCTGTTATCCACTGGAATAGTTGTAACTTTCATGTTTTTGTGTTTCATTATTTTTAAACCACTATTTGAATTAAAGATAGCTATTTACTATAATGGGTCAGAGAGGTCTAGGTGAGTCTGGAGTGAGGTGCCTGATAAATTTCAATCAAATCTAATCTGAAGTAGGCTGTGTGTGTGTGCACAATAGCTAGGCTGTACCTCCTGCATAACAACACACAGATGAAGTAGCCCAAAGATAGAGGTGGAATAGAGAGATTTGGGTAATCAAAGCAATATCTGTGGCCATTCCAGTTCTCTGAATCCTTATTCCAGACTGCTTATAAGACCCTAGTTTATATGATTGTTATTATTATTATTATGCTTATTATGTTTATTATGTTTATTTTGTTTTATTTTGTTTTGATTCGTCTTCTGCTTCACAGTTATCCTTCTGCAAGTATATACGCAATATGAAAAGAAATGAGAGCCTGATGTCTGCTGTTGTGTGTCTGAGCAGTACAATTATTCCTTGGCCATCACAGCTGATTTGCTTTTCACTTCCCTTATTTTATAGCTCCTTATGCAAAAGGTTTGTGTAGAGGTCAATAGAATGTCATAACAGAATGTCAGAAGTAAAAGTGCTGAAAATACCAGGTATCAGATTTAGAACTAGTGCTGGTTTTATACCTTTCATCAGTGGGCTTCAATAAATGTATTCCTCATTATCAAAACAAGGCAAAATTGGCAAAATTATGCCTTCAGTACATAAAATTTTCGTGTAGAAATAGGTAAGGGTCCTAAATTTCCCATGTATTAGGAGATTCCTATCTCAGTTTTCCAATCTCAATTTTGTCCAAGAAAAAAAATCAGCAAACTCCCAAATCTCTCAGCATATCTTCATATGAGGTCCATTGAAAGTACCTAGAAATCTACAGCAAACATAAGAGCGTCTTCTTATTTGATTCATGCAGTGACCTGAATAGATAGAGTGCTCTGCAGACAGAAGACAACAATAATTGCATTTTTGAACAGGCATATTTTGCAGCATATGGAATACCTTAAAAGTCTATCTCTCCTTTTTTTTTTTCTCCCCACTTTGTCCTTCTGGTTTTTCCTTGAGTCCCTTCCTGGACTCATTTGAGATGTCTAGTTTTGTGTAAGCACAAAATACTGACAATAATATTTCTGTGATACCTTGCAATAATGGCTATGTTGAACAGTAGTAGCATAAGGAGACACTGATAAGAAGACTGTTTGCCTGAAGTGCTTTGGCATATGTCATATGGAATTTGCTTTTGGGCTGAAGGCCAGCTGCAGGCCTCTGTACCTCTTTGGACCCACTTAAAAGCTATTAAGAGAGTTTAAGTAGTGCACAAGTCTCTTTGTTGGCTGCACAAAGCTAAAGATCACCCACTGAGGAGCATTAAGAGGACTCTTCTATCTGCTCTTCTGCTGGTAGGTGTCATTTTTAAAGCCTATTGAAAGTTTTTGTCTCACTGATCCAACTACATACAGACCTGAGAGGCAAAGGGGAGAAGTGAAAAAACAAAGCTGAATGGCTTTCAGTGCTTTCTTCTAACTCTCAGGATTCCTTCAACATGAAGTCTTTGAACTTCCTAAGTAACATAAGACCAGGAGAACTTTTCATGTTTAAAAACATCAAAAAAACATGTATAAAAAGTTCTTAGAGCATCTATTAAGAAAATAAAATGACAGAAAAATTAGCACAGCATAGCAGGGTTTATTTTATGATGAGCTGCTTCTTCATAAACACATACAAATGGCAGATCTTTCTGATTATTCAGTACATTCTGGAGAAAATTAGTTGCTTACTGGTAGATGTCTTTATCCTGTTTCCTCTCTGCATGGTTAAAGGACTTGTGATGATGTATAGCATGTAAAACTATTCACACCGAATATTTTGTTCTGCAGTCATCATAGTGAGGCAGAAAATAACCGGCTGGAAGAGCACATTTCCAGCTTCTGGAAATAAGATGTCTACACAGCTCTGCTTTGTGATTGTGCATCTCTGCTCCTTCAAGGAGTATAGCAGGAGGAGGATTGAGAAATGACTTTATTCACATCTGCAGATCTAAACATCATTTCTGCCTTTTTTTCCAAAGGAACTGAACTGCTGTGAGAAATTAAGGGCAGTTAATATTTCC
Organism: Lagopus muta; assembly: GCF_023343835.1. NCBI lineage: Eukaryota > Metazoa > Chordata > Aves > Galliformes > Phasianidae > Lagopus > Lagopus muta. The sequence goes on from NC_064438.1 coordinate 42,017,799, forward strand.
TTGGATGATGTAAACTGCTGCAACCAGTTTTTAAATATGTAATCTGTTCTTTGTCCTGCAGGAGCAATGCTGTTGCTGCCTGACATTAACTTTATTTGATATTTTGTTATCCCTTAAGACCTCTCATGATCTCCTGGTTTTAATTCAAGGACTTGGAATCATTGGGTGAGAAATGTCTATTTATTGTTTTGAGTTTGCACTTATTTATATTTTTACATAAAACTCAAGCTGCCCTGTGTTTGATTCTGTACAGTTCATTTCAGCCTCTCTTTCTCAACTAACTTTCATGTTAAATGGGAAAACTTAATGACTGTCTCAGAAATGTAGTGTTATATGCTTTCACCAAAGGAGAACCAAACCAGAAAAAAGTGCCAAAAGATATTTGCTCTCTGTTAGAATCAAGATTTGTATTAACAGCCTCAATGCACTGAATTATTTTATTCAATCACCTATTATATTTTCTTTGTCCTTCTATGCCTCATATGTTTACCTTCTTAGAATATATGCTTGGCCATCAATATTGAAATGGAAAATAGGGCCCTCTCACTGAAAACAGGGAGCATCATAAAGAGTTAACAGAAATCTGAATGAAAGAAAAAAAACTAAATGACAAAAAAAAAAAAAAAAAAAAAAGGAAAAGGAAAAGATAATTTTTAAGTGGACTGAATCCTTGGTAAACTCTTTTGTTCTAATGCTTCTGTCTTTCTTTCTCTCTGTACTCTAATGTAAATCATAACTTTTACCAGTGCCTAGGTAAACAGTGGATTTTAAGAAAATGCCACTGCATGCTGGTTATTTTTATAGTGGTAGAAAATGGCTACTGATATAACTGTACTGATTTGTATTGCTGAATTTTAATATTTATTTTTAATTCTGATTATATGTAAAATCACAGTGTGTTTCTTATATGAAGTGCTCTAGAGACATTCTTGGAATAGTGAGAATATTGTTTTTGTTTCACCGTAGCATGTAGAAAATTGGATTGCTGAAAGAAGATAACAATCCCAGATCCCCAGTCCCTTGTCAGGCACTGTCGATGCTAAGACACTGTATAGTTGATGAATATTTCAGCTATTTAGCTGAACAGATATTTCAGAAGCTTAATTGCACATTCTTTATCCATTGTTTTAATATTTTTTCCTTTTCCTATTAACTAACTATCTGATGGCAGTGGTTTAATATTTTGTTTAATAACCTGCTGTTTGCGTATTACATGGGCTGTGTCCTGTGAGCAAGATCTGCTCTCCAGCTGGGGACAGTCTTTTGTTCAGGGGTACATTCAGTGGTTAAATGGCTACACCGTACACATGACAGGTTCTCTTCAGTATTTAGAGGCAATTAGCATGCAAGCAACTTTATTATTTTTAATAGCTCCTTAGCAGTGCTTATGGACTACTTCTTAGTATTGTGAATGCAAGTAGCATGCAAAGCAATGGGAAAGGGAAGGAGAAATCTCCTGATTTTGTTGGAAGTATGTACATATAACACTTACATCTTTATTTATATAAGGCACATAGGGGGCTGGGGGCAGATCATAAGACATGGCAGCCTATGCTCACTTTCTCACTAAGATTAAATGAATAGTACCCACAAGATAATGTAACAGCACACAAAATCTCATCACTGATGTTGCACTGTGCAAGGCATCTAAAATGTGTCAAGATGTTATCTGCACAGAAGCAATGTTTAGTAACTTAGGTCACTAAAAGCAGCTTTTTCAAATTACCCAAAAATGTTTTGCCAGGCTGACCACATATCTTTAGATAAAAGCAAACTTCTTGCTTCACAGTGTAGAATAATTTATAGGTAGAGACCAATTTGCTTGCACAGAAACAGCAGGTTGCCTTCATTTTTTGTTACTACAAAATGCATTATGCTAAACATAGTACAGAATGTTTGTGTTACAAAAAGAGGAATTATTTAAAATTAGTTTACTATTATTAGAGGTTTTGCTGTTGTTGTTGTTATTTTTTTAACATATGTTAAAAAAATGTTTTTCTCACAGGAAGCTGTAAGTCCTCTGGAAAAGGATCAAGAAAGCAAACAAGCAATTTCTTTCTTTTCCCTTGACCATGCCAAGTAAAGCTGTCCAGAGGCAGATAATTCCACAGCTTTCATGGTTTTAAATGTACTTTATGAATGCTTTCTTGAAATGAATTTTTGTCAAAGCTTACCTTTTTGTATAAAGGTCAAATTTCTACTCTTTCTCACATTTTTTTTCTTCCCCTCTCTCACTCTGGTCACAAGTGATCAGAAAGCACTGGACCTCAGACACATTTCTTATTGAAAATGTAATCAAAACTGACAAATCTCCATGAAACATGCTGGGTTTCAGTGAAATCATATATTTTAATGAAAATGCATTTTGTTGAAATGTTCCAGATAGTTCCTCATGTAAGATTCTTTTCATCTGCCATATTCAACATTCTCAATTCAGCTTTATATCATCACATAATACGTTACTGAGTTTATGAAGTACTAGATGAGATTCATCAAAACTATTTCACCAAAGATATGAGATCAGGTCTTTGGAGATGAAGACTAAGGAATTAATTCTCCATCGTAGTAAATCAGTGGTTCTCACTCACTTTTTAACAGGTTTGTCAAGTGTTGAACAGAGCAGCATTACACTGGTGAAAAATTAGACTAGACCTTGGGGGAAGGTTAATAAAGACATCAATAGCACTTTGCTAGTATGTGCAAAATTCCATTTAATGTGAGTCCTGGAGGTAATCATATGTTCCTCTTTGCCCACTAGAGTTGAAATATCGTGATAGTTACCATTGGTATTAAATTTTCAACAAGCAGCTATTTTATAATGAATGCACAGATATTTCCTCTTAAGCATATGCTTAGGTTATCAGTGACTTTTGGGCAACCTTCATGTCCTAAAAAACTCAAAATCTTATGTTAGTTAAAAAGCTGGAGTTCTGCACATTTCTAGTTCTGCACATTTCTTTCTCCCTTATGTTTTATGATGAAGTCCTACATGCCTGTGATGGCAAAGATTTTTGTTTTGATATTTCATTTGAGTCTTCATTAACTTTTCCTCTGGTAGCTACAACTGGCTGAAATAACTGTTTCTGATGATTCTTACATTAGAATTCAGAACTCAAGAGGCAGTTTTCCATTTCTAGAACTCCCTTTCTGGTTCTGCCAGAAGCTGAAACATTTAATAGCAAAAGTCTGTGTAAGATTAATCCATACAGACAGACATTCAGATTAGACTAGGTGGTACAACAAACTGAAAGATAAATTTGAGTGAATAGCACCAAAGTGTCCTCTTGCAATAAGAAGTGTACTTTCTTTGATATTCGCTATTAGATGTTCGATAACATTTAATTTCTGAAATTGAAATAATTTTTTTTATTATTATTTCCAAATATAGTAGTATACTCTGATTTCATTGACTATGAAAAAGATTGTGTTGATCTATAGGGCATCTGTTAACATGAGCAGAGATGAATTTTTTCTTTCTGAATGGAAATGCAGATGTTTCAGGGCTCAGAGTCTGTAGTAGCTATTATTTAATTAATTGTCACAGGCAGTACAGTCTTGATGAAGTTACAGAACACCAAATTTTGTGAATAATGTTCTTCTCTCACAAATAAATAACTAGTGAATTAAAAATAGGAACAAAAATACATTAGTCTAGGCAGGCAGCAATCTCCATGTCTGAACTTATGCACTTCAGTATCCACTTATGGACAAGTCCACTAAATTGAGTCAGATATTTGGCAAAGCAAAGTGTCTGATAGGATGAAGGGCAGCCTTGACTTGAAACCTTTGGATTATTTTTCTTGTAGCTACTTCAGTTTTCCTTCCAGGTATACAGTGACAACTCCAGGTGGTCCAGTAGCTTGCTCTGTAATTTGACCTCCTCATTTCTGTGCAACAAATGCACTCTGTAGTACTTTCAGGCAAAGAACAAGCCTGAACTATAAAGGAAATAAAATTCTTACGTGGAAAAATGTGCACTAATAGAACACATAAATAATAATTTTATGAGTTCTATAAAGATCAAATGATTATCAGTCATGCAGCAGAGAGGCTGTCAATCTAATAATCTAGTCAGACTTCTATTAGTGAAGTTGTATTACTTGGAGGTGGGAATGGACAAAGTCAGTGGGAAAAAAAGTTTCTTATTTATTTATTTATTTTAAAATGAATGAATAAATGAATGAAGAGAGAATATTCTACTGCCTTAGCTTTTCTTCTTGGAGAACAGGAATTGGGGTCTGTCAGATTCCTGCTGATTGGCAAGAATCATTATTTGACTCACATTTGTAAATGCAAGGCTTTTGTTGCTCATAATGTCATGCCTTTCAAATAATAACTTCTTGAAGCCTGCATCTTTCTGGAAAATTCATCTGCTTAATAATTTGCAGAAATATTGCTGGAAAGAGAGACTTAGAGGAGCGAGAGAGAAAGGTCTTTACCGCCATTGCTGCAATATGAACCACTTTCTAAACTTTCTTCTGTCTCTGCTTAGTCAGATCCAAATTCACTTCACTTGCCTCCAGAAGGCTGCTTGATCTGAGATTCTGAAAGTAGCTGTAAGAGCAAAATGGGAGGCAAAAACAGAAATGCCCTGATCAATGCAAAGAAGAATACAAGGGAAGAGCTCATTGAGTATATTTGCTGAATCATTCTTATGACAGTACTGCAAAGGTAATAATGACTTCCTCTGCCAAAATCTGTCCATGTAGACTTAATTGTGTTTTTAACTGTGTGCAGAGACACTTTTTTCTTTCCAGTACTGGCTACTGACACTATCCTGATATCAATATTCACTTAAGAAGAGAGCACCAGGGAGGATTTCTTGTCTTGACCTTCACCTCTTTTTCTTCCTCCTTACCTCTTTTTCTCGTATTATGCACACTTTTAAATATGAAGCAGCCACAGCAGCAAGCATGCAAAAAGGTTTCCCATAAAAGCACTTTAGTTTCTCAAGAAATAATGCCATTTTCTCTGTGCTTATGATGGAAAGATTATATTTTGATATTAAGGATTTTCAAAACCAAGTAACTCATACAGAATCATACACAGTAAACCTGCACTTCTGGCTCCTACTCAGTAAAAACGTATAATGTTCATTCATATATAGATGTGAACTCTACTTATATTTAAAAAAAAGAGATTTATTAGGTATTATTATGCAATTATCTTTGTTATCAAGTGATAGAAATACAGAACATCTTTCTTAAGTGCTCGGTTCCTGAGAAATGGAATTATATTTGTTTTCTGGGTGTCATTTGATTCCAGACATAATAGCCTTGCACTTACTGTGTAAGGTAATTAAGCAGAGTAAAATTATGATTTGATTTTGATATTGGTCTGTAGAAAAGCAAAAAAAATTATGCCAAATGGTTTTGTGTTGAATAGTATTCACAGTCTGGCAGTAGTGAAAAGGATAGACTATCTGGTTTTGGTTTTGCTTTGTTTTTAATTTATGTTAATTTTTGACATTCAAGTTAAGCTTTTTTTTTTTTTTTTTTTCCTTTCTTTCTTCTTTCTTTCTTTCTTTCTTTCTTTCTTTCTTTCTTTCTTTCTTTCTTTCTTTCTTTCTTTCTTTCTTTCTTTCTTTCTTTCTTTCTTTCTTTCTTTCTTTCTTTCTTTCTTTCTTTCTTTCTTTCAGTTTATAGCATTCATAAATGGATAAGCTGCTAGGAAAAACAATCCTATGTGGTTAGATTATAAAAAAAATATATCCAGGTCCCCAGGAACTGCTTTTATTTTTAGGATTCCTTGAAGGATGGAGTAGTTAACACTGTTATTTTTTTACTCCTTCTAAAAAATTAATAGCCTTTCTGTACGACATGCAGGCTACCTCATTTCAGGAACACAGCAAGACTCCTGTGCTTGTAACACAGGACTGTAAGTATATATATGTGCAGATTGTATTCCACAAGCTATTCTTTCTCCTTGATTCCTGTTTACTTGTTTACTCCTCCCTGAACCTCAGAAGGTTCTGAGGCAGCCACAGAGGTTTGACTACTGCATGCTTGGAGGTCTGCAGCATGAAAACTGGTGAAGGTTGCCTTTTGGCCATTTGGAAGATTTTTTGGACACTTTAGACCCAGCCATTGAAGTAATGCTGGTGAGCAACACAGGAAAGACATCTATAAAATACCTGCTAGTGAGATGTTAGGTTTTATTCCTACATATTACGAGTTTGTAACTTGGTAGCATTTTCAGTAATATATTTTAATTATTGAAACACAAATATTTATGGAAGCTAAATTGCATAGCCTATGCAAAGCAGTATGACTGAAGCTTGAAATTATCTGGATGCTCCTCAGCAGTAAAGGGGAGACTTAAAAAACCTTCACCATTACAACTTCCAGCCAGATGTTTCAGCCTTTTTATAACTTTAATCAAAGTATGTGAAAGCAGCAGTTCAGTTTCAGTCTTGAAAAAATCAAATTTGAAATTTTTATCCAACACTCAAAGGTAGATATTAATTATGCCAAGAGAAAATTAAAATAAAGCTGGTTTGAGAAGACAGTGAGATAAAAACATTCCTCAAAAACTTCTAAGATGTAAAAAGGAACATTTTCATTGATGTCAGGTACTCAAGCCATTAAGCCAAATTTTCAGGCATGGCCACCTAAAATGAGTATGTATGCTCTAATCTATTTCAGTATGCCTCACTCAACTTCTATACTTCCTTCCTTAAATCCTAACAGGATTTAATATCCCGGTTGCACTAAGACGGGAAATGTCCTAGAAACTTTGAAGACGTGTCTTGTGCTCCAAGGAGGATGCAGTGGGAAATAATAGACATTGAGTGTACATGATAAAGAAATGGGAAAAAAAAATCAAGATAATAATGAGCAGATGTCTTATTACTGCTTGTTGATTTAAAAAAAAATAAAATGTTAACTGCAATATATTCTTTTACCCTTATCTTTTCTTCCCACCTTGATTTTTAGAATTTGCTGTCTTCACACTAAACAAGCTACTAACAATTTACAGTTTCTGACTTTAATTTATCTACTTCCCTAATTCTGCCTCTGCAAATAACCAATTCATTTATGGACAGACTAAATTAAGATCTTCTAAGAATACTAAAGATATAGATTTTGTTTCAGAAAGCCAACATTACAGAGATGGGGAGAAAGCACAATTATTTTACCTACTCTCAGTGTTGATAATTACCCAAAGACAACTTTTCCAGCCTTCTGGAATTTACCTAAGATGTTTTTCCTTCCAGGAATTTCATTTTCAAATCAAGAATGTTGCTCAAATCTTTTTTTTACATCTTTGGGATGGAAAATTCTAATTCAGGGACATAACTCAATTTGCATTTGGATTCTTGAGATCAGCTGAAATATTCTGCTCTTGCAACTGTTACAACCACTATGAATTATTATTAAATAGTTATAGAAGAATACTGAGGGAAAGTCTTTCCAAAATAATTTATTTAAGCACATTCACTTGTGTATTTTCTTCCTTACTGCTTCCCTCTGTTACACCGCAGTCAACTCTGAAGTCATAAATATCTTAATAGATTTGTCCTTGTGCTCTTGCTTAATACAATCAACAGTAGCTGCCTGAGTGACTACGTATTTTCTGTACTGTGAGTTTCAATGTCTCAGCTTAGTAGTTACCAGTATGCTAGTTGGAATTTGGGATACTGGCATTAATAAAAGGACTCCTTTTCACAGAATTATAGAATCATTGAGGTTGGAAAAGACCACTAAGATCATGTAATCCAGTCACCTACCATCAATATCAACGTATTTCTCATAGTGAGGAACCCAAAACTGAACACACTACTTGAGGTACTGGTGAGTACAGGGGGATGATTACCTCCCTGACCCTGCTGGTCCTGCTTGCTACACTATTTCTGATACGCTTTAGGGTGCCATTGGCCTTCTTGGCCAATTTGGACACACTGCTGGTCATGTTCAGCTGACTGTCACACAGATCATAGAATCATAGAATTCATAATGTTGGAAGGGACTCTCTAGAGGTCATCTAGTCCAAATCCCAACACCAGTTGTGTAGTCAACCAGCAACAGTAGTGTAAGGGAAGCAGAAAAGTTTTAAAAGATTTCTGAGAGCAAAATCACTGTAACCATAAAAAGGAGGGGAATTCCAAGTCACCTTCCAAAGTGCTGCTGTTGTTAAGTGACCATCCAGTCAAAATTCTTTTAATATATGATGGGAAGCACTGCATGATTTGACCCAATTTACTAAAATTTTTACTGAAATCTTTTATTTAGAAGCCCCATTTACCAAGCAGAGAGGCCCTTTAGGCAGAGTCCTAGAGTAAGGTGAATGTATAGACACATATTAATACAATATTCTCACCTCAGGAGATCCCCAGTGTATCAGGAGCTGCAGCTGACTGTGGCTGCATGCCCTCAACTTGGCTTCCTATCATAGCTGAGTGTCAGAAAAGCTTATTCAACAATCATATTTGTGATCAAAACAGAACTAAATATAATGTATTGATTTTTGTGGGAGGTGCAAATTGTCTCTGATGACGGAAAGGGAGTGAGAACCATTATTATTCTGTGCAGTCCCACGCATCTCAGAGGAGGCTCTTCTGCACATTCTTATTTTGGAAAGACAATGTCAGGACAGATCAGAGCTAGATTAGAGACAGGACAGATTAGAGACAGATAAACTGTCACACCTAGGTTCATATTAGGATGCAATCCTGCTACAGAATCACAAGTTCTTATGTGATTGAAAAGAAAATACTCTTCACTAAAAAAAAAAGAAAACTCTCTTCAGTAGGGAACCTGCTTTTGCAGGGGAGTTGGACTCGATGATCTCTGGAGGTCCCTTCCAACCCCTACAATTCTGTGATTCTGTGATTCACCAAAATATGCCTGTGAGAGATAAATCTTTGAATAGTGGTGTAGATAATCTTACCATTTCAAGAAAAGGTCTGCATTATGGTACATTTACTAGACATAGACATAATGGTGAAGTAGAAGACTTTTCAGGGCCTCAGTTTTTATCTCCATCTGTTCCAGACATGAGAATGTTATCTAATGACATTCCAAATAAGTACAGTAATCTACCAATGCAAGATTGCATGGCTATAAGATTTTGACTCCAAAAGAGATTTTTTGCACTTACAGTCCCATGTAGTATTTGGGATATGTTATAAACTGTACAACTGTAACAAAAACACAAGCTTTTGTGTACTCCTGAATGACATTTCTGGCACTACTGAAAAAAAATGGATGATGCTTAGTCTGTTTAAATAAAGGAAAAATAAATTTTAAAGATGATTTCTGTTCAACTTAAATCACAGCAAATGAACTTTGAGTTTGATCAAAAAATCTGGGAAATTATTTTGTTCAGGTAATTGCAATGAAAGACACTGAGATCTACAATACTTATTTATATCCTCTATTTTGGGTTATAAAATAAATCTCTTACATTTCATAATTTTATACATAGTTACATATATTTATACATATAGTAAGACAAGGAATGTTTTACTATAGCGTGAAATGCAGTATCTTCCTTTTCATGCTTTAAAGTGTTGAAATTTTTAGTAAGAGATATGAATGACAAATAGTCATTCTGTGAAGCTTTAAGTTAAAACTATTCTTAAAAGCTGAAAATATAAACTCATCTACACAAGAACTAACACTTTTTTTATTATTTATTAAGCCATTCACCAACTGCTATGTAGCAGAATTAAAGGAAGTATCTAACCTTTATGGTTTCAAAAAAGGTGCTCTTTAGGAAAACTGTTGTTTTCTGAGCTGATATCCTAAAACAATAACTGAGCAGATGTGAGCCAGTTTCATTTAGTGGAGTGCTAATTCTGAAGTCTGTTGACAGCGCAGTTTACATAGGTAACAATATCAAGATGATAGCTTTAACAAATATATGTCTTACAGCAGAGTATCTTCTACTTGTAGATTACCATATTTTTCAGAAGACTCCCCTCATACATAACTAATTTACTGTAGTGAGGTGCAATAATCTGGTAATGTACATTAAAGCTGTATGAGAAAATACATAAGGGCATTATGGAAATGGAAGCAGAACATTCCAGATTCTGATAGGAAATGAAAAAATGTAGAGAATGTTTAAGTAGAATGGTCTAGAGTCTAGTCTGTCAAGTGTCAATGAATAGGGCTCACTGGAGTTCTGTAAAATAAAAAAAGAGTAAGACAAGAAAAAGTAAAATCTTTAAGTTTTAGCATTTGGAATTCTGTGAGAAGACAAAGACTGGAGATACAATATGCAAGCAGAAGTGATAGTTCTAACTTTCACTGAAATCACTGAAAGTCTTTCAATCATTGCAGTGATTTTGTACCAAATCTATTTCAAGACCATTTAATAGTAATAGTAAGCTAATGTTTAATATTAATGCTATTAATGCCTTTCTTTTTCTTTCTTTCTTTCTTTCTTTTTTTTTTTTTTTAACAGAAGGCCATAAAAAGCACAACCTTAGAATAGTCTTCCAAAGTGCTTGATCTTCCCTATGAAACATTTCATGGTATTCATTTTTTTTCTTCTTTTATTTCACAGGCAGGCCAGATCCAGCTGATAGCTGTTATGAGGACTTTGATGACTTCAGAAAGCTGAGCATAACATCAACAGACTTCAATGAAAGGAAATAATATCACTCCAAGCAACTTGTACAGACAGCTTTTGGTAGCTTTAAATTAACTGGTTGCTCAACTAAAAGAACACAGCTATTGTTTCTTTCGGCACACATGGAGGAAAGCAACAAGATTTGTAACCCTGGCTAATAGGACTGTGGCTTTCTTATCAAAAGTAGGAGCTGGGCCAACTGTAAAATGATTATTTTATACTTAGCCTGAAGGACTTTACCTCTGCTTGAACACTGGACATAAACTGAAGCCAGTTTTAATGATCTGAGATTTTGCTACTTGTCCTTTATTATTGTTATTAGCTCTCTTTAACACTTTGATACTTTATTTCTTTAAATTGGAAATGGGTTCCTGGACTAGATTGTGGCCCTCAGACTGGGCTGTTCTCATGAAATCATGGCTTATCTTTTCCCTGGGGCTCTACATGCAGGTCTCCAAAACTTTGGCCTGTCCAAAAGTGTGTCGCTGCGATCGAAACTTTGTCTACTGTAATGAGCGAAGCTTGACCTCAGTGCCTCTTGGGATACCAGAGGGTGTAACCGTCCTCTACCTCCATAATAACCAAATAAATAATGCTGGATTTCCTGCAGAATTGCACAATGTCCAGTCTGTGCACACAGTCTATCTTTATGGCAACCAATTGGATGAGTTCCCAATGAACCTGCCCAAAAATGTCAGGGTTCTCCACTTGCAGGAAAACAACATTCAGACCATTTCTCGGGCTGCTCTTGCTCAGCTCTTGAAGCTGGAAGAACTGCACCTGGATGACAACTCCATCTCCACTGTTGGAGTTGAGGATGGGGCATTCCGGGAAGCCATCAGCCTCAAGCTTCTGTTCTTGTCCAAGAATCACTTAAGCAGTGTACCAGTAGGCCTTCCAGTGGACTTACAAGAACTTCGAGTAGATGAAAATCGAATTGCTGTCATTTCAGACTTGGCCTTCCAGAATCTTACAAGTTTGGAACGTCTGATTCTGGATGGCAATCTGCTTACTAATAAAGGCATAGCTGAAGGCACCTTTGGCCACCTCTCCAAGCTCAAGGAATTCTCTATAGTGCGTAATTCACTGACCCATCCTCCTTCTGATCTTCCAGGTACACATTTGCTAAGGCTCTACTTGCAAGACAACCAGATAACCCATATACCACTTACAGCCTTCTCAAACCTTCACAAACTGGAACGTCTTGATATTTCCAACAATCAGCTTCGTATGTTGGTAAAGGGTGTATTTGATGATCTCCACAACTTGAGGCAACTCACTGTAAGGAATAATCCCTGGTTATGTGACTGCAGTATTAAGTGGGTCACTGAATGGCTCAAGTTTATTCCCTCTTCCATCAATGTACGGGGTTTTATGTGTCAGGGACCAGAGCAGGTCCGAGGTATGGCAGTCAGGGAGCTTAATATGAATATGCTGTCATGCCCCACCACTACCCCAGATATGTCACTTGTCATCACCCCAGTTCCAGCTACAGCTAAGCCAACTACATTAGTTCCCTCCTCATCAGTTCCTCCCCCAAGTACTAAGTATAGTCCTCTGACTCCTATCATAGTCACACTCCCCACTGTGCCTGACAGGGAAGACAGAGAAAGGGTAACACCTCCTATATCTGAGCGAATTCAACTCTCTATCCATTTTGTGAATGATACTTGCATCCTGGTTAACTGGATATCTGTTTTTACTGTGATGGCATATAAACTCACATGGGTTAAAATGGGCCATAGTCTGGTAGGAGGAATTGTTCAGGAACGAATAGTTAGTGGTGAGAAACAAGACTTCAGCTTGGTAAATCTGGAGCCCAAATCCACCTATCGGATTTGCTTGGTTCCTCTGGATGCTTATAATAATTACCGAACTGGAGAAGACACTGTCTGTTCAGAAGCCACAACAAAGGCTTCCTTTTCGAACAGTGGCGGCAACATTCCCTCCAGCCATGAGCAGACAACTTCTCAGAACCTGGGCTCCCCATTTCTGCTTGCAGGTTTAATCGGGGGTGCAGTGATATTTGTGCTCATGGTCCTTCTCAGCATTTTTTGCTGGCACATGCACAAAAAGGGGCGTTACACCTCCCAGAAGTGGAAATACAATCGAGGCCGTCGGAAAGATGACTACTGTGAGGCAGGAACCAAGAAGGACAACTCCATCCTGGAAATGACGGAAACCAGCTTCCAGATTGTGTCCTTAAATAATGATCAGCTCCTTAAAGGAGATTTCAGACTGCAGCCCATTTATACCCCAAATGGGGGCATTAACTACACAGACTGTCACATCCCCAATAACATACGATACTGCAATAGCAATGTCTCAGACCTGGAGCACTGTCATACGTGATAGTAAGGGGAGATGGGGGTGTAAAGGATAAAGAGAAAAAACTCTGGAGAAAGTAACCCTCACAGCAATGAAAAAATTACATTTGATAAATGTTAAACAGATGCATTTATGCATTTGAATACTCTGTAATTTATACGGTGTACTATATAATGGGATTTAAAAAGTGCTATCTTTTCTATTTCAAGTCAATTGCAAATGGTTTTGTAACTCTTTGCTTTTTAAATCTTAAAAAAATATTGCTAAGTACTGTACAGGGTTGTACAATAAGAACCCAGTGTCATGGCAAAGGAAAGAATGATTCATTCTTCAAACATTAACCACTTTGCTGTCGAAGCTGTCTGAGGGATGTAAGTTCCTAGGTGTCCTGTAATACAGGAAAATAAGTGCATATTAAAACAGGGTTACTAGGAACAGCCAAAAGCAATTCAGATAAAATGGGTAAAACCCATTTGGCTCAAATCCAGCAGTTGCTGTTGCGTTTCAAACCATTTAAAATATTTCTGTCCCCCTTTCTCAGTTATGTACTTCCTACCTCCAACTCAAAGCTGGAGTTCTGACTGCTACCAAAAAGGCTACTTGTTATTTAATTAGGTTTCCCCAACATACTTGGAAAGGTAGACAGAACTCAGTGTCAAACTTGAAGTGACCTTGATTTCTATTTGCAAAAGCTATTCTGAAAATGTCCCCCAATGCCATGCATTTTTATGTTAGAAATGGTTCCAGCCTTTCATTACGGTTAAGAAGCTTCACAAATTCTTTAACCCTTCTCAGTGGGAGATGGGAGGTTATCAGTATGTAAGAGGTAGTTGTCATTAGATTACACCTCTCATTAATAGATCAATATTTGTTGACAGCATGTTCAGGTATAACCTGAACAAGGGAAATTCTAAGCGCTCCCAACTCTGTGGTATTCATGTAGAATTTACAGTCTAAAAGTGGAAATTGCTGAAAACTTGTTTCAAAACATAATGTCAATGGAAAGGTTGCCATTGACTTTTATGGTTCAAGCTCTGTGTGATTTAGCAGTTTGAGTTACAGTCAGTATGAAGTAAGGAAAAGGTAAAAACAATCAACAAAAGAAAAATAATCGTGAGAGATCTTTTTAATTTTTTTTAAATTTATTTATTACTGAAGACCTCTGGGCCTATTGTGAACTGAAATACGTACAGCAGGGAAAATTGTGAATAAATTCAGGGTTGCTTTTTTTCCATTCAGGTGAACGGAGATGGATATTAATTGAAAAATTTTGAGAGCGCAAGTACACTGTTTCTCCAAATTACCCTTCTTTTATCTTAACCTTTTAAATTTTTCCACAATGATCTGTATTTGAAAATCAACAGGTGGGCTTGGAATTTGTTCCTTAGTTCCCTCAAATTCTTTACTTGGAATCACTTCTGAGTCATGCATTAGGTGAAGCATCAGGCTTGTATGAAAATTATGATGCTGCTCTCAAAATTAGACTGTGTTTCAACAGCTCCAACTGAATCCACTGACTCTATGACTGCCAAGAACTCTGGATTTTTTGCCAACCCAGTGGTAGAACTTAATTCTTCCCTTCCCTTCCCTTCCCTTCCCTTCCCTTCCCTTCCCTTCCCTTCCCTTCCCTTCCCTTCCCTTCCCTTCCCTTCCCTTCCCTTCCCTTCCCTTCCCTTCCCTTCCCTTCCCTTCCCTTCCCTTCCCTTCCCTTCCCTTCCCTTCCCTTCCCTTCCCTTCCCCCTTCCCCCTTCCCCCTTCCCCCTTCCCCCTTCCCCCTTCCCCCTTCCCCCTTCCCCCTTCTCCCTTCTCCCTTCTCCCTTCTCCCTTCTCCCTTTCCTTCTTTTTCTTTTAAATGTAACTTACTTTCTCCTGAGCTTGGGGACAAGCAAAAATTCACAACAAGGAGAAGAAAGAGAAGCAATTTTTTTTTTTTTTTTTTTTTTTTTTTTTTTTTATGGAGTAGGGAGCGAAAGAGAATTTTTTTTTTGCAGTGACTATCTAGGGACAAATAAGTGAATCAGAAATAAAAGCTGGAGCGCTTTTGCTGTGCATTGCTTAGACTTTTCATTTTATGAGGTTTTTTATGTTGGGAAAGAGGGTTTTAATCCTTTCCTTTGCTCATTTCAGTCAATCTGTTCTTGAAACCCAGCAGTCTATGAGTGTGCATTTTCTCAAATTCAAATTGGATGATAACATTCATTTTCTGAAAGTGAAAAATGAATCCAGTTATGATCGATGGCAAAGTACAATCATATATTATATAAGGAACTGCATCCTCACCCTCACACCTTTTATAACTGCAGTTTGAAATTCCACTCTATATTCTGTTTATTTGCTATTTTCTCCAGCTATAACAGGTATTTTAGGCAACCTGTGTGGCTACTATAATAGTAAAGTCACTGAAATTTTGCTGAATAAAGCCTGCCATATGACTTCAAATGGTATAATTCTAGATAGAAATGTCTATGCAAAGTCTTTTCTCTATGACCTATTTGCTCAAGATTATGATGAGAAGGTTGATGCATTTGGTTTGTTTAATATGTTTTAGCTGCCAATGCCCAAACGACAAGCAGCAAATAGTTGTGCTTCTGCACACTTCCGTTGCATGATGGACATGTAAGAGTTTCAGATTAAGTAGACTGGAATTCCTACTGGGTATGGATGTAGCATATGATTTCACAGAAATGACAAGCAGTAAGTTTGATTTCAAAAGGCATCTTTTGAATGTATGCACATGCTAGCCTTTCATACTTGGATGACTGATGCTAGAGGAATCTTTATCCTCCTTTTTGAACATCTTTTGTTGTAGGCCTCAGGATACCATAGTTTTAGGATGAGCTAGGCACCTTACTTGTAGCAAATTTCTTATTCAGGGAATTCAGCTTTACTCTAAGTGAAAAATTACAAGCCCAAAATGTGGCAAACAAGCCCAAAAAATGACAACAAATGTGGTCACTGTTCCAATAAGATAGAAATTGAAGACATTCATAAAATGTGTGGTTTGATCCCAGATGATGAAATGTATATATATGTGTGCAGAGTATAACTGGCTTGCCTAGATAAAAAATCAAAATAATATTAAAGATAGTGTAGTTTAAGCTTCTTTTCTGTTTGAAGAAGAAAATATATAATGATAAGGGATACTGACAAACATTCTTTTCATTAAGTACACTTCAGAAAAAAATCAGAAAGCTACTTACAACAAAATTCAAGGATAGCCATGGGAGAACTACTTAAGGAAATTCACAATTGTACTCTTAATAATCTAATAAGACATACATTTAATTTGAAGAGTGTTTCTTCCTATTGTAATTGCTTTCCAGCTGCAGAACAATTCATGTATTTCAGCCTACAGCAGAGCTGGGGACTTTTCAAAGTGTCAGCCACACACTCTTCATTTTCTATCATCTGGATAAGAATATTGAGGAGTTTTCATTAGATTTGGGGGAAAAAAAAATCAGAGGTAAAAGTGGACAATGATCTTTTGGAGTAACCTTTTTCCTTAGGCTTGTGAAAGTGGGGCCATCTTCACTTAGTAGAAATGTCTGACCACAGATGCTAGTTAAGGGAACTATAGAGCAGAAATCCCAAATGTGTACGCATACAACTCATTAGAAACTCAAAAGTGATGAATTCTTTATCCTTATTTGTAAGTGTTCATTGAATGTGGGGACAAATGAATGGTTACAGAAAACATCTCGCCCATTGTCCATTGTTAACTGCTAGTAATTGACCTAAGTGTACAGATAACATTGATGAGTGGAATAAAAAAAAGTTTAAGTGAAATTATGTTAAACTGGTATCTCAACACAACTTTGTTCAGTGCTACAGTTCCTTTTGAAGATTTATTTACAAACAGGTCCTTGTTTTCATAGATTCTATCATTATAACAAATGTCCCTTGCATGTAGTTTGTTAGCAAAAAAAAGCCCCCAAAAATAAAAAACAAACAAACAAAAAGCATATCTGAGGCATGCATGGACTTTTCATTAAAAAGTTTTTACTGGAAACTATTATTGAATTTCTTCATAAGAATATTTAGACATTGGTTTAGTACTGACTTCAAATATTAGCAATTTTTTCTGTAAGCCAATAAAAAAATACAATGAATGTGATGTTAAAAAAAATTAAATAGCTTATGCTATTTTCTACTAGAGTAGTTCAACTATATCTTTTCTCTCAATCATTTTCTCTTTTTAAGAGAGAAATTTCTTCCTCTAAGAAAAGTATTGATTTTAATTTTACAAGGAAAATAACTTTATGCATATTATATTTTAAGAAGGGTCTACATAAGGCACTTTATTGATGATATTGAAAGGAAAATTGCCTCAGATTTTGACAGTGAAGTGGTTAATCCCCATCTATAGTACTTCTTCACCATAAATTATAACATGGAGATATATATATTTTTTTTCTTTAGAGCATGAGAATAATTGTTTTACTCAATGGGAAAACAAATGACAAAAAAAAAAAAAAGAAAAAAGAAAAAAAAAAAGAAATGAGTGCCAAACCCAGACATTACTGGCTTTAAGCCTCTTTAAACAATGCCTGGTGCTCTCTTCCACAGATATAATCCTAGGAAGCTGATGATTACCCCTCCCCTGAAATGTACTGAACTGGGCACTCTCTATCTCAAATGATAATACAGGCAGAGTCAAACTATTTGGCATTGAACTTAAGTAAAGCATAGGATGCCTTGCTCTTTTAAAGAACACTGGCTAGTATTTCTTCTGCAAAACTAGTCCAAAAGTGATCTGACAAGCTTTTATTATACAGGGACTATGCAGGACTTGTGCCCAATGACAACTGACTGCTGATCCTCTCAGAAACAAGCCACTAAATAAATTGCTATGATCACTTGGTCCCAGATATCTGAAGATGATCTTTCAAAAAACTGATTTTAACTGCGACATGCATACATGATTCTGTTCTGTGTATGGTATATTTTCTGTCTTTAACATAGAAAATTAGATGATTTGAAGTCTGCATTATCTGTTTTCTGCAATATGCCATGTTGCACGCATTGTTAACTTCAAAACCTCGCTATACACTATATATTATCTTGTTGACATATTCAGTAAAAAGTTACTTAAAAAACAATAACATCAATCCTGCTGTATTTATATGAACAAGTTGATTAAGAATGTGAGCATCTGAGAGGGGAAATAGAAAAACAAAAATTCTGTTCTTTCATTCCTGGAACATTTTTTTCAAATGTTTTATTGTATGCCCATGCTTTTCAGATGCTAAAGGATGAATATTTTTATCTTCTGTCTGTTAAAAATAATTTGTTACTTCCATTTCTCGGATTTAATGGTAATAGGGTTACCTCATTTTGATATGCATATAAGAAATGGGTGTAAAGATCAGATTGTAATACAGTATTTCCAATTGACGGGGACAGTTAAGCAACTATACACATCTACAACAAATAATTACATGTGGAAGCTAGGACTCATTATATGCATAGTCATTCGGTAAACACACTTGACATTCATCATTGACAGTCTTAAATCTATATTTTGCCTATTTATGCTTTCCTTGAAATGAGATGTGATTTTCTTTACAATTCTCCCTTCAAAATTTTTCTTGAATTTTCAGAATTTCTCAGACATAAGCCTTAATAAATTGTTGTATACCTTCTACCTAATATTTGGCATTATATGCAGCACGTATAAAGTTATGCTTTAGGTACATGGGAAAGAATAGTTACATATACAGTAACTAAATTTTGACTTAGACAGAACCTGAAATATTGAATGTTACAAGCTGTGTTGCTTTAGAGTTTAGGAGTGTAACATTGACGAATGTCAAAATTCTTATGTGAATTATCTCATTCTCTGTCTTAACCCTGAAAGACATGGAAGACTACCAATAGATGCTGTACGATACATCTACATGTACACCACTTCCTCCATCACTCACTACACTTCCTGAACTTGGTATTTCCTCTGAGCTAGACTGGTACCTAAGTTATCTTTTCTTACCATGGGAAGGTAGAGAATAGAAGTAACAGAAATATATAAGCACTGGTGGCCATTTAGGTATTCTGTAAAAAAAAAAAAAAAAAAAGAAAGAAAGAAAAGAAAAAAAAAGCAATGATTTTATATTCCCTTCTTCAAAAAGAAAAAAAAAGAAGAAAAGTAAGGCAAAAAAAGACCACTGATTGCCTCATCAGTTAATATTTTAGTAGTCCACACTACTGATTTCTCTTAATAGGGAACTATAATTATATCTATTTATTTGTAAGCTCAGTTATCTGTGCTTTAATTCCAAGGGTTTTCCCAAGGATTTAGCCTCAAGAAGCTCTCAAAGTAAGTACAAGGAAGAGTGTTTTTCAATAATTTTCACTCAATATTATTCAATATTTCACTTTAAAGTGAATACTTCTATATAGACAAGGAATGGCGCCATAAGGAAAGGGTGTGTTTAGTCATAAAAGTATGAAATAAATATTTTCGTTCTACTTGAAACTCCACTGTCAGTGAAGACTCAAATGAAATGTGGTGACAATTTAAAAATAATTTGCAATCTTAAAACAAGCTAGAACACTTATAGTGGAATCCTGCTCCAATGATTTCAATTATAATCCAAATATTTATAGGAACAAAACATATATCAGAAAGGTTATTGAAAACATCCAGTATGATACACTATATAGTGTTACACTGAGTGGTGTCCAAGAAATAACCAAGTAAAACAGTAGGCCTAAGTTTTATAAACTTGGAATCTGTTACAAAAAGGTAGTGGTGAAATGAAATGCAAATACTTCACAGAAACTGAGGTAAAATAATAATATAAAACAGAGCAATAGTGTTCAATACAAAGACACAGATATATAAGCTTTTAAAATTCTCAAAAAGGTCACTGAGCATGGCAAGAAGATTTTTTACATACAAGTATGCATATTTTCTGCTTAGAACTCCATACATACGATAACATATGTAACTGCAAAAATGCATGCATGAATTTGCATTAGAAGTTTTATTCATTTAAAGTTATTTTATAGATACACTGAGGGGCATCTCGTGTAGAGTAAGAACAGTCTTGACCCTGTGCATTGGGTCTATTCAAATGTAGAAAGCAGACAGAAGAACAAAAATCGTGCTGATTACACTATACTGTTTTTCTAATTGTGGAATAACTTGAAGATGTATAAACTGTCATGGAAAATCTGACTCGAACTGGTGTATTTACAGCTTTAACATTCTCTGCACAAAAGCAAGATGTTTCTGTGATGAATAACAGTCCATGTCCTAAAATGGACGTGACTATTCTTGAAAAGCACAATTGCCAGAAATATACAATGAAAATGTTGAATTCCTCAACTGAAAT
This sequence comes from Lagopus muta, assembly GCF_023343835.1. NCBI lineage: Eukaryota > Metazoa > Chordata > Aves > Galliformes > Phasianidae > Lagopus > Lagopus muta. The sequence goes on from NC_064438.1 coordinate 42,038,039, forward strand.
AATTATTTTAACTCATAAATTTTGAGCAGATAATCACACAGATAAAAAATTTTTTTGTGATAGGTATTTGAAGAATATATTTAAAGAATGAAATGACCTAGTTTTTATACTTTAAAACAAATTGCTGATAAAGGAAAAACATTATTTTCTCTGAAGATGATATATGGTAGTAATGATGTATAGGAAACAGTAATAGTCCTTTTTATTGACATTTTTTTGGACATGAAGAAAGACTCACATGCCCTTTCACATAATTTTATATTTCCTCTGCAATTTTTTGAACTTTTCAGATCAGATCCTCTTCTAATAAATATACAATATTCCAAAACAAGTACATTCTCAAAAATGCCTATAGCCCCTTTAAATGAACAGATTCAAAAGAAATGCAATAAAATTCCTATTTACAGGAAATTCACAATGCTTTCTCAAAACTTCAGTAGTATTTGAAAAGATGACTAACAAACTGGAATAGCTTTATATTTCTAGTTATAAGGCCTTCCAAATTTCTAACCCACTCACCTGAATTTAAAGCTTTGCCTTGGCCTTAAAGTCGTATGATTTAGATGACACTCTTGTAAAGCTAATCTCGTATGCCTTCACAAACTGGTTTGTGCATTCACAGTTCAGAAACCAATGTGTAATTCATTGTTCTCTGACTTACAATGCAAATGTTAAGAATTTTCCTGATTAAAGAAACATGTTAAGAAAACTTGAGAGTTGGTGTGAAGTCAAATACCGTAGCACATTTTAATGCAAATGTAATTTCTTCAAGCAGAGAGTTAGTGTTTCTTTATAGGTAAGGACTGAAAAAAAAAAAAAAAAAAAAAAAAAAACTCTATTGTTTTTCAAAAAGTAATTTCTCACCAATACTAGCCACTACTCCTAGCTGATGACAAGCATGTATGACTTCAAAAGGTAAATACATGGAGAAAGGGGAGATATTCTAAATTATCACAGTAATTCTGATATTATGTGATTGAGTACTTAAAAAAACCTTAAAGGTATTAAAGTATTAAATATCCCTACTAAGCATGCATTTTATTTGTTATTCACAAACAATACGACTATGCAGCTTTTCACTCACATTTTCATTGTGTATCTTGAAGACAATCATTTCTTTTTTGCCTGATTACATAGAGTAATATCAGGTTCATGGTTTTCTCAGATCTAATTGGTCATGATGTTTGTTTGGAGAGCTCCCACTGCACTGAAATACTTTGTCATCTGTGAAAATCTTGAGGAATAGTCTACTGTCTTTATGTGATACCTGCTTTCATGGCAAATTTACAGTTAACTATAATTCTATATCTTTCTGCTTTGGTTTTGGCATTCTTCTGTACAAGTCAAAATTAAGAACAAGTGGAAAATGGAATAGAGTCATTAGGGTAAGTAAAATGTATTTTAGTTAACATTATAGCAACCATCTTCCTAGCAGAAGAATTAAAATATAAGAAGATCAAGTTAAGGAAAAAAATTTCAAGGAGTTTTTCTATAAATTTTAGGTTAAATTCATTATCTTTTCAGCATTTTGTTACAGCTAGAAAGTTTTTCTCTGAAATCTGAGTAATCTAGGATTTGTGGCTATAGGAATTTTATGTTTGTAGGTTTTGGTTATTGCAGACTATTACCAGTAACTGCACGAAGAGAATGGGACCAGTATTTCTTCTTCCTCAATCAGATACAACAAATTGGCTTCTGAGTTAAGTCAGCTGGTTCACTTAGATGTCTCTCAGAAAACGAAGTGTCCTGAAAAGGAGGGAAGTAACTGGAGTCTTGTCATTTTTCCTTGCTGACTCAAGAAGATGGCAGAGTGGAGCTGGAATATTTCATGAGAGGATGCAGGAAATTACAGATCTTCTTCAACATTATGCAGGATCTTTGTTTTGTACAGTACCCCATGAAAGTACCAACCCTCAACTTCCCTTGTCTTAATGTCGTTTTTACTATACCATGTCAATTTTTTTTCTGGCACAATTGGCTTAGAGGATAGATAACTGCTTGCTGACTTGCAAGATAACAACATTTAAAACTGTTTGTATTTAAGACTTAAAAAAGAAGAAAAAGGGAAAAAAAAAAAAAAAAAAGCTGTGTTTCAATTGACTGCAATTTTGGGATTTGCCCTTTATCTTACAACTGCAACACTCAAAATTTTTGCACATATGTTAAAATATGCACACAAACATACATACAAGCACACTATTTTATGTATTATTTAGATACACAGACATAAATATAAAAACATATACATGCATATGCTATGTATGTCTGTATACAAGTACAAATTGGTTTATGTTAAATCCTGTACTGATCTTTTGTTCTGGATTTGTGCATTAATTCTGTTTCACTTAAGCTTCTTAGAGAAAGCAAGATGTAGAATATCATGAATTATTTTTGTTTGTTTGGGTTGGTTTATTTTTGTTGGGGTTTTTTTTTTTTTGTTGTTGTTGTTGTTGTTGTTGTTTAAAGAACTGTGTTGTCAGTGTTGGTGAGAACATCTTTTCAATAATGTATGTGCCTTGGTAGTATGTGCATTAAAACTTAAATAATACAAAGAAGATGAACGCAGCTTCTGGAAGGGATACTTTGCACTTGCTGAAATATACTTTCCAGTACACAAAGCACAGCTGACAAATCAGTTTACAGCAGGAGTGTGTGGCTGTTGAACTGCAGATAGAGGAGAATGTAGGAAAAGACAGTGTATAACTAAAAATACATATGAACAAGCAGAGAATGATTCAGATGTCTCCACATTGTTAGTATTGGTGTTGAATATTTCTGTGTATTTTCCTTTTCTGTGACATATTTTTCCCTGATCTTAACAATTTTTCCTTCTCACATGAACTGTCTTTCAACTCATTCTTCACTTTCTGCATCACGTAGAACTTTTATTAAACTGAATTGTTGTGGGAAGTCCAAAATAAGGGATGTTCTCATGCCTGTGGGGATGTATTTGGATCTAGCAATACATATGGTCAGTGTTCCCCATTACCCACCTCTTGTAGTCACCTATTATCCTTAAGTTGAAAAAATATCTTGATGAGATGAACCACACAGCTAGTATACTATTCCAGGAAGACCTAGAAATTTGCAAGTATATTCTATGAAATCTTCTTCCAGTGTACAATTTGGGAGGTTCTCTATTTGAGCAAATATGCAAGGATAATCACATTCCAGTACAGCCTTTGCACCTCTTTCTTTGTTCCCTGATATTTCCCTTCAGCGCTAGAGTGCTGAAATGAAATTCAGAAGGCTTCCAATTGCTTCAATTATTCCTATGCACATTAGGTATCCTGACTGTTATTATATTAAACTATGACACATCCAATTCTATGTCTGGGAGCAGGAGCTACTGGGCCAGAGTCAATGACTGTACATTTAATCACATGGTAGCCTACAAAGAAAACTCTCTTAAGTCCCATACCTCGCTCTGATCTTCTAAACAAGGGTATTTCATGAAGAGCTGTGAATCTGGTGCTCTCCACTTTAAAACACGTGTCTTTGCAATATCAATTTTTTTCATTATGAGACTTTATTTTTTTACACACAGGATTGCATATGTATTTCTAAATTTCTCATATTCAGAAATAGAAAAGTATGCAAAATGCTGGTCTTCCTAGAACTTACTTATTTTCCAGCTACAGTTCATTCCTACCTGTAAATGAAATTATATGTGAGTAAAAAATTTCCTTCTAATTCTTATATTTTCTGTAATGGTCTACTCTGTGCATCAGAGCTAATGCAACATTTGTGAGGAAAAAAAAAAAATAAAAAAAGAGAAAATAGAATTTGGAATACACAAACTGTATTTTTACAAAATGCATTTTGAATAAATATAGATCCAAACAAAAAAAAATGGTGCAAATCTGGGGTATTTAGATTCTGTTTGGTAAATATACAAAAGATCTGTATCTGAGAAACATTTTCAACCAAAGGGATTTAATTATATTAGCTGATTATTTAAAGGTATGAAGTAATAGACTACTGATTTATTTTATGTCTAGATTGAGGAGATAAAATATTGGATATTTACGTTTTCCAACCCTGTATTTCCTAAATTAGAATTACTCCTTTTTTTTTCCTCCTGCTAATATCAATGTCTGCATATTTTTCAAAACAACAAAGAAAAAGATCAAAACAAATATTTCTCTGCCTTGTTATGCAAGATAAATTGTTTGAAGAAAATTTCTGCAAGCCCCAGTAGTTCAACATAATTTTATCAAGAGACACGATTTTTCAGTTTCAAAGGCTGATCTTAATTTCAAATTGTAGAGAAATGGACTGTCAGATGAGCACTTCTACTACATTGATCGTAAAAAGTGACAGACACTCATTTGGGTTTTACTGAAGACTGAGATTGAAATAGCTGCAGAAAACAGAAAAGTTATGAGTAAGACACTAGCAGCATTACCCTGTTGAGTACAGAGTAGTATAAACCTGGGTAAATGGATATCCTTGTGTTCAAATTTATTGCTTGCTATAAAATATTTTGTTTTCTAATGAATGTTATGACCATCACAATTTTATTCTCAAGGTGTTTCCAGTAATTGTTCAAAACTTGAGTTTCAGCAACATTCCACTTTAGAAAGGTCTATTAGTCATGATAAATTCCAGTCCTTTTGTTTAATGGCTGCTCCCAGCCCTGACAGGTTTTTGGTAATGCTCTCTTGGATTTGCTTGCAGGTTTTTTCCTTTCATTTTTCTTGCTTGACTGCCCTGGCTGGAGCAGATCATGGGGAGTGTGTCTCATATTTTTCCATTTACAGTGCAGCTGTGCAAGAGGGGAGAGGAAAAATGTCTGATCATTTCAATCTTCTGATGGTGACCCCAGAGCAGTTTGCAGGCAGTCCAATGTGCACAGCGGATGTGGAGTACTAAGGCAGGTGCCAAGAAAGGGGAGGGTTACAACAACATGATGGACTGTAAGAGTGTCTGACACCTCTGCTCAGTGTCATACTGCTTGCCTTGTGTGTCTCTAGCCTTCAATTTGACACGTGTATCAGTGTAAGGATCACTACTGAGCAACCTGTAATATGTTTACAAGACCTTTGGGCAATGTGAACAGCATAGATGAAACTTAAACCTGGTTTATGAGTTTAGCTCTGTATTCTTCAGTTTCTGTTCATGAACTACATGCATTTCATTCTTTAAAAAAAAACAGCAACAACAACAACAACAACAAAATTAGGATCATAAATAAAGCACAAAAGCCAAAGCTTTTAGAATTTGTGAAGGAATCAGATCTCATGCCAAAGTCTTCCTTTATATATTATTCAATAATTTCTATTAATATTTTTAATAGGAAATCCACATCCTTTAAGAATACTTGAATGTATCTATTTTTAACAAAGATGAGGATTGCATGGGAGTTTTAAAGAGATGGTATGGTCTGTGGATCACATTACTTACTTCTTGAGAGAGATTTCAACAAATTCAGCAAGCTCTGGTCTGAATCCTGAATGTAGTAGTATATCTATAGCCAAAAATATGATAACTTCACTGTCAGATTAGAAAAACTTACGTGAAAAGCCATCAAATTCAGTTATGGTTTCTTCTGCAAAATATCTATAAAATTCTAACTTTTAGTGTCAGGTAGTGCATAGAAAATAGAAATTCTGGCACCAAAATGCTAATGATTCCAAGTCTGCATGCCTGTTGATTCTTGCTTATAAGGGGCAAATGATGTATTCTTTACTGACCTGCTTGACATAAGCACTATATAAAAGCTAGGCATTTTCATTATTTCACCTTATACGTGTGATCTGTACTGAAAACCATGAGATTAATCTAGAGACATTTTAGGAGATAAGATTCTAGTTTACCATTTTAGCAAAGAGACTTCTTTAACCTGATATATGTACTCCATAGGATCTCAGTAAAGGTTCCACGCTGCAGTGGAATTATATATCTACAATACTGTAACTTCTGCTTAAAATGACTGTGCGCAGAATGGAAGCAACAATTACCTGTGAAACTAGGAGATCATTGTTAGTATAACTGAAATCCTGTCTAAGTAAAGAGTTAGTAAATATCTAACTGTAACAAGTTAATTAAAAAAAAAAAAAAAGAGAGAGAGAGAGAGAGAGAGAAAATAAGGAACAACAATAAAAGGATACCATTATACAATCATCCTTCCAAAAATAAAACCCAAAAACCCCAAACCAACCAAACCAGAGCCAAACCAGAACACCCTCAATAATAATAGAGCTAGAATTGTTGCAGACACTTCCTAAGCTACTATCCATTCTTCTGGTGTTAGGCACATCTTTCTATTGCCTTTCAAGAGCCTTTTGTGTATATTATATGTGATATTATATGGCAAATCACTTGGATCCCAAATCCTTCACAGAGAGGACTATGGTATTAACACTACATATTTTTCTTCCTCACATTAGGATCTGCTGGTGTCACTTCAGTATGCTTACTAATAATATTTTGTAACATGTTTTTTCTTTATGATTCTGTAAGTCTACGTTATGTCTGAATTTACTACTTACAAGTACCTTTTGATATTTCTGAAAACAATGTTGTTCATATTTGCATTTCTTTAACTGATCATTCATTAATTATTTATAGCCATGGTCTCTTCAGTGCTAACCTGTGACCCATCTCTTACCATGTATGCCTTTCACAGATTCATAGAATCACAGAACGGTCCAGAATTGTGTCCAGATGGCTTTTGAATATCTTCAAGGAAAGAGATGCCACTGCCTCTCCAGGCAACCTGTTCCAGTTGCTTATTCACCCTTTATTCCTCTATACTGCATCCTGTTCTTCTGTAATATTTCACCATATATGTATGTATGAACAGTAAGTGGGATAGAAAGCATGTCCTATGAGGAGAGGCTGAGTACTCCTGGTCTGACAGACCTGAAGGCTGAGAGGCAACCTCATTGCTTTCTTCAACTTCCTGAGGTAGAGAAGCACAGAGGGAAGTGCTGGACTCTGCTCCTGGAGATGATGTCAAGACCTGCAGGAATGTCCCAAAGTTGCACCATGGGAGGGTCAGATTGGACATTAGGAAAATTTTCTGCACTATGAGGGTGGTCAAACACTGCAAAAAAGCTCCCTAGAGAGGTGGTTGATGTCTCATGACTGTAAGTGTTCAACAGACTTTTGGACAATGCTCTCATTAATACACTTTGATATTTTGGGTAGCCCAAAGAGGTCAGGGAGATAGATTTGATCATAGAATGTCCCTTTCAACTAACGTATTATCTTCTCCTTTCATTTCTTCATTATTTAGAATCACTAATACCTCATTCCATACAGAATAACTACTTATTGCAATTACATATGTAAAATTATGGTTACATTGTAAGAAGAAAATCAGTATTAAGTCAGATTAGGCATGGTCACCCAGCCGTGAGAGAAAAATATTGTTACAATTAAAGAAGTCAAAGTAAAATGCCAGGCAGATCAAGGCAAGATCAGACAAAATAAGCTTGACAAGCTGTAGTCCTGAGGTCTCACACATTCTATGCTTTGTTGTTAGCAATGAAAATACCATATTACTGGCCAATGGGATAAAACAGATAGCATGTATATTAAAGATTTTGTAATAGAGTCCTTGTACATTCTCTCTAATCTACTTTAGTGACTTGTATTTTGAATATGAACAAAAAAAAATCTATTCAAGTATCACAAGTGTTATCTAAGCTGTAGGCATGCCTATAAAATGATCTAAAATATTTAAAAACATAATTAAAATTTTGATAATGTATTTGGATTTTATAATTTTATTTTCAGTTAGTTTTCTACTATTATTGCTCTACAATTAAAATTCATCTAAATAAAGTTTTAAAGAAAATATTCTGTGGGAACCCATGCCAAAGTAAGTAAGTGAGCCTATAGTGATTCAGCAGACTTAAATTAGATAGGGAAAATTTGTTTCTCAGAAATCTTTATAACCTGCCAATTCCATTTTAGAAGACACTTCTTGGTATGATGGTTAGCTACCCTAATGAAATTACATCTCGTAAGACTTCCCTAATTTCTTATTCACATATTCTGGTTGCTTTTTTTTTTTTTTTTTTTTCTGTACAGATTCTGAAATTACAACTATACTAATATTAAAAATAATTGTGTAATAAAGGAGTGTATTGACATATTGCTCTCTAAGTGAAAAACTCAGTGAATCAGTTTATATTAAAATAATTGTATCATCTTTAAATTGAATGTTTTAGTACATAACTGTTGTGTAGACACATTTCATATTTTAATTGCTAAAATAGGTTTCCTTGGATTCTTAAAATGGTATAGCCTAGATCCCATTACTTAAATCTAGAATGTATTAATTGACATTTTTTCTTCTTGTCTTTTTAAAAACAAACTTTCCTACACACTAATGGGGTTCCCCAGGGGTTGGTTCTGCGTCTGGTCTTGTTCAGCATCTTCATCAATGATCAGAATGAAGGCAGTCCACCCTCAGCAACTCGCTGATGATATGAAGCTGGGATGAGTGGCTGAAACACCTGAAGGCTGTGCTGCCATTCGACAACACCTAGACTGGAGAGTTAGGCACAGAGGAAACCAATGACAGTTAACGAGAGCAAGTGCAGAGTCTTGCACCTGAGGAGGAAAAACAAGGAAAAACTGCATTAGTACAGGTTAGGGGATCATCTGCTGGAGAGGATCTCTGTGGAGAAGGACCTGTGTGTTCTGGTAGACAACAGGTTGGCCATGAGCCAGCAGCGTGCCCTTGTAACCAAGAAGGCCAAAGGTACCCTGGGGTGTGTTAAAAAGAGCATGGAGAGCTGGTTGAGGGAGGAGATCCTCTCCCTCTACTTTGCCCCAGAAAGGCAAAATTTAGACTACTGTGTCTAGTTCTAGGTTCCCCAGTTCCAAAAAGTCAGGGATCTCCTAGAAGGAGTTCAGTGGAGGGCCACAAAGATGATAAAGGGCCTGGAGCATGTCCCGTGTGAGAGAAGATTGAATAACAAGGGTCTATTCAGCCTAGGAAAAAGAAAACTGAGAGGGGATCTGATTAATATTTACAAATATCTAAAGGGATGTGAGAGGCAAATGAATGAGGCCAAGCTCTTCTCAGTGGTGCGTAGCAATATGACAAGGAGTAGTGGCCTAAAACATGAACATAGGAAGTTCCATACAAGCATATTGATTAATGTTTATAATTATCTTAATTGTGGGAGTCAAAGAGACATCGCCAACCCCTTTTCAGCAGTCTTTGGGGTCAGAAGAAGGCGAAACAGCCATAAACTTGAGCATAGGAAGTTCTGCACCAATATCTGAAGGAACTTTTCCACAGTAAGGATGACAGAGCACTGGAAGAGGTTGCCCAGAGATGTTGTGGAGTCTCTTTCTGTGGAGATATACTCAAGACCCACCTGGCCACTAACCTGTGTGACCTATTGTAGGGAAGCTGCTTTAGCAGGAGGACTGGACAACATGATCTTTTGAAATCTCTTCCAATCACTGCAATTCTGTGATTCTGTGAAGCTGAGATTGAGCAAAGCTTTAGAAAATAAACTATTAAGAACTCTTGTCAGATAAATTGACAAATGACCTAAAATGGCTAATAGTTTTATGTAGATGCAATGTAACATCATAAAAATGTGACTAGAATGCATTCTTCCACTAGTTAAAAACACAATTCTCCAAGCTTAAAAAGATATGTCCTGAAAAAAAGTCACGTTCAAGAATAAAAGAGAAAGGATATATGGAGGACAACTAGTGAGTCTGGGAGTTTCTTTTTTGCTGTATTAAAAATCTGTTTTTTGAAAACAACTTCAAGTTCTTTCATTTGATCATTGGAGAAATGAAAGCAGTGCCCCGGTTTATGAAATTATTATGCCATTTTGTTCTTTAAATTTTTTTAAACTTCAATAAACAGAATTTTAAATCTGGCATACAAATACACCTTCAGTAATTTAACCCACGCTACTGCAGCTGTTAGCTGTGTTAACTGTTTTGCTCTTCTCAAAGAAAAATTCTTTCTAGCAACTTCTTTTGGTACCTCTGTAATCTCCCTTCTGCTTAGTTTTCACATAGTTTGTATGTGGAAGACATGGAATGCCAAGTAATAAGAAGTATTAGAAGTCCCTGTCTGTTTGTCTTCATACTTCTTTTCCCTGTTGTCACTTTTTATTAACTCTAGTTCTGTAGAATTTTTGAGCGATCACATTGAGGAATTCTTCCTCAAAATATATTGCATTTTACTGGATTGGGTGAGTTCCTGATCAGAATTCTGCCTCCACAACAAAAGTTTCATGAGCAATCTTTGAAATTGACATACTATGGGTATCATAACCCGTTCTTTGTCCATCAAGAAGTCCACCCATCAAATCCATATCTTTCCAATTTTGAGAGAAGGATGTTGTGGAGGACCATGTCAAAGACCTTACTGAAATTCAGATACATGACATCAGTGGCTCTTCCCTTGTCTGTTGATGTTGACGCAGTTACACTACCATAGAAGGCCAATAGGTTGGTTAGGCACGACTTGCCCCTTGTGATGCCAAGATGGGTGTCTTGTATCTCTTCCTTAGCTTCCACATGCCATAGCATGGCTTCCAGGAGAAACTGTTCCATGTTCTCTTATCAAATGTTTGTTCATCTATAATCATCTAGGAAATTGTTTTGACATGCTTACTATTAAATTGTAGACTTAATTCTTTGGAAATGCAAATTGATCTGTTCCTGAATTGTCTGTAAACTCTTGAGCTATTTTACAAGTAATGTGTTTTTTTCTTCATGTAATGATTAAATGTGTATATTCCAATGTATAGTGTACTGACAAACAAAATCTTTCATTTGATATCAGCTAGTAAACTAGAAAGCATACTTAATTCTAGGTTACAGATAGAAAAAAAAAAATACCCTGCCATTCATTACCAGCTTTTAACTGAGACCAGGCATGACATTAATCAGCACTTTGGAATGATAATGGCCTGGGATGAATGTTGCCCAAACTAACCTTTGAGGAATACTGTAGCAAATTCTAACAAGCATTGAAGGAACGTCTTCCAATGAGAAAACAAACAAAGATGCTTTGTCAGAAATGTTATAATTAGTGTCACAACTGAACTACTGTACAGCTATTGAGATTTAGTGCTTAGATTAAAATTCCTGAAACAGAACTTCAAACATATAATTACTGAATCATAGAAAATACGTGTAGGGAGAATTTTGTAAGTCCTTTAATCCTTATCTCTCATACTTCATATACATTCCAGATAGATGTCTGTTCAATAAATTATATTTATTGATGAATACCACTTCTCAGGAAATCACATCTATATTTTATTCAAATTTCCCAACCCCTTGTCTATGACTTTACTGAAACTTAAATCCATTCTTCCTTATCCTACTAAGCCTGAACGTGGAGAACAAATCAGCATTCATTATTTGTCTATGCAGAGACTTTTAGATTATAAAAACTATTGCTTTTTCTAACCTCTGTCATTTATTTCTTGACTAAGCAAGGCTAGATCTTGTAATCATTTCTTGTAGTTCATGCTTCTAACATTTTTCATTTTATTTTTCTTTCTGATGACTCTGTCGAAGCATTCCACTTTTCAATGTGAAATCACAACAAAGCTCTGTAAATTCTTGAGAAACCACCAGTACTACTAAAATCAGAATTATATTGAATTTAATGCTGTTATAGTTCAGCATCTTCCTTTTATAGCATTACACTTTTTACTACTGCTCAGCTCATACAACAGATCTACTTGATTCATGTGGCAAGTATTGTTTGAAAGTCTGGTCTGTGGGACCCAAAATTCCATTTTCAGTAACTATACATTCTACGTAAATTATATCTACTATTGTTTTTATTTTTATATGTATATGTTGTCTTCTGGTGTAAGTATCAAACGTTGCTCCTGTTTCACTCCTTAATAGCAGCTTTTTAAACATATATACATATATATGTATATAACATATAACATATAACATATATTTAAGTGATTAGTTTTATTACTGTATTTCATAGATGTCTTTTCTGAGTCCATGCAATTCTTCCAGTTTAATATTGTATTGGTTGACTACTCATTAACATCCATTTTACCTGTTTATTCTAAAACTTCAATTTCATATTCAGTTTGAAAAAGTTCTTTTTACTGTAAAAAGCTTCTGAACTCAGATGTTCAGAACCTTCTGAACTATCCTCAAGTTGTCTGTGTGCCATTTATATAAATATGAAACATCACTAAATTCATGACAGCTCCCATCCTCACACCCCTTTGCACAATATGAGTCATTGATAATGCCACTCTGGAATCACTTTTGTATTGTCCTTACAGTAGTTGTTCTACATTATTTCCCTAATTTACTGAGGAAAATATCATCTGAGATAAAAGCTTCAGAGCAAACAGACTTTATGACTTCTACTGCTTCTCCATCTGTATCGACTGTTACAACAGCATAGACAGAAATTAGATTGCCTTGTCAAAATTTGTGCCTGATGGTCAAAGTTGGCCAATATCTATCATGTTCTTCCCAAGTGCTTACAAATCACTGTTTTGATTGTTGACACTATTCAAGTTAATTGAAATTATAGTGATTGTTCTGATTTCCTCCTTTCCCATTGTATAACATTAAGTTATATTTCTAATGGAATCAGTTTAACAGTATTTAAAACGTACATCTAATATCAAGAGAAATTCGCATTAAAATTTTTCAAACCTAAGCGTCATGACATTTTAAACAATTGTATGTATCCCAGTCATAAGTTTTATGCCTCATCTGAATATTGGGAGCTCAATGAGAACAGTGCCTCTTAATATCAGGTGAAAATTAATAAGTCAGACTCGTTCCTGAGAGAGATTTTAGGTTTTTCAGGGCTGAAAACAACTTTGTGAAGATATTAGAATCACAGGTTTGGATGTTATCAATTCTTGTAGAAGTTAGGCGGAGACTAGACTTAGTAAGATATTTCATAGATTTATTTTCCACTATAATAATTCAGCTTTATTATTCTCCCTTCAACAATAATGCTACTTAAGAAAAATGGCATAATAAAAAGATGCAATCTTAAGGCTTATAAATTAAAAATGTTCCTCCATTATATGAGATATCAAAAGCTGGTTTTGCACTGCATATCTTCATTAACAGTACATTTCTATTAAATGAAGATGCTAAAGTTTCACAAGGTAGAATTAAGTCAATAATTGGCTAGATCTGTGCTAGCTTTTTCTTTGTTAAAATTATATTGGGGGACAGTTTAGTAGATGTCTGAACCACACTATTAATAAGTGAGACAGTGCACAATTTAAAGAGATGTCTTTAAGAATAATTTTTTTTATTAAGCTCTCAATAAATAGAAGTCTTAGGCAAACACAAGAAATACATAAAAAAAGGAAATGAATCCAAGGGTCCATATGCTTTGTGCAAATCAGTTCTATTATCTTTGCTTACCTTATGGCAGATATCATTTATAAACAGTCTTTATTGCTGAGCAGAGATTAAAAACTGTATGTTAAAAATGCATGACAGCTTATTTCTCACAGACAAGTGAGGAATCAGCTCTTTCTTTAGGAAATAAAATCAGAAATTTATATATATATATATATATATAATATATATATATCAGAAATATATATATATATACATACTGTGTTTATTTAATTGCAACACAGTGCAAACATGACTAACAATACCAGCTTCCCATACACAATGTATGCCATCTGCTCAGCACCTGCTATGTCTTCTCAAACATCTGAATATCAGAGTTCAATCACACTTCAAAATTATTAATCAAAGGCCAAAAGGGTCAAAGCTAACACCCTTAATGACTGAAAAATGCTCAGGCCAGCTCAATAGCTGGTGATTTGAAATATATATTAATGATTGTAATAATGAATGTTGTTTTTACATTTCATGTATTATGTGACTGCTAAAAACTTGTTGGGTAAAGGAAATTATCCTGCTCACACATAAAAGAAAGCCTAAATTCATTTAAGCTTTTCAGCTTTTCAGTCTGATCCTACTCTCCCCTTCATATTTGCTATTTAGTCAGTCACAATTAGTGACACAGTGATGTACATTGGGGAATTAAATCTTTCATTTTTTTGTTAGCAGGGCAAACTTTGGTTAGAAGCAGTTAAAAAGTACAAATAATAGTAATATTTTATGCTTTTCTTACAGATTTCCTATTGCTTTAACCAGATCACTCAAACTTTTAATGTAACATAAATTCCAAAATAATAATGTATTGATATGATAGTATGTAATGATCTTTATTATTGTCTTTGACTGAATAACCTGTGAGATCAGGACAAGATAATAACAGGAAAAGTAAAAGAGCTAAAAAGCTAATTCTATTAACATCTATATTTTTCTGATAGAATGATTAAACGTGTAATTATTATACGAAGAGCAATGAAGAATATACCTTCCTGCATCAGCTATGTATACTTTATTTGGCAAGTAGTCCTACCATCTGCTACTTGCAGCATAATGAACCACTCTACAAAAGAAATCATTCTGATTTGGAATAATACATCCTTTTTTTACTGGAGATCTTGGAAAAAATCCCTTCTTAAGCTTGCCAACATACTGGAAAGCTAGCAGTATTGTTTAGAAACAATATCCAACAATTAGCATATATAGTACTGGTGGAAGATATCATGTTTATTTGTTTTTGTCCTGCATTATTTTATATATATGTATTTAAATATATATATATAATTCGATTAAAAGAACATGTATAAATGACAGGGAAGAAGACTGCTTTTCCTTGATGCTAAGTTCTGGTTTCCTTTGGGAGAGAGGGTGAGGTGATTGTACTTTTCTAAGAGTAATAGTGCCCATGGCAAGGAGAGATGCCACAAAGCGTGAGGGGTCAACAGAGTTTGAGAGAAGGGGCAACCTGGGAGCAGCCAGCAGAAGCAAAGGAAAGGGATCTCCTGAGAGCAACAGGAAGCAAATCCATAGCCAAAGAAACAAACACAGAGTGAGGACTGTGAGAAGGCTTAGAGGCCATGGAAATTCTGGAACAAGAGAAAGAAGGAGGAAAATACGCCTTACAAAAATATGCGGAATACGTAAGTTTTATAATCATTTAATTTGCCTCTATCATGTATTTTATTAGTCCTTCATGTTCTAAAATATCTTTCACCTTAGGTCTTGTTTGATTTATTCAGCAGGAGAACAAGAATTCATACAGTTATTATAAATTTAAATGCAAGAAATTACTTTTAGATATTAACAAAACAAAAGACTGATTTTTCCAGTGATTCAGTAATGGAACAGATTGTCCAGAGAGGCTATGGATTCTGCATTCTCTGAGGTACTCAATACCTACTTGGATATAGACCTGTGCAACCTGCTCTTGCTGACTGTGGTCTGAAGTTGGACAAGATCATCTCCTGATGCCCCTTCCAACATAAACCATTCTGTGATTCTGTTCTGGGATCAGTTACCCAGAAAAAAGGGAAGTTGCTATATTTATTTTAATTAAAAATATTTTTAGCTTTTTTTTAAAGGAAGAAGAGTAGTCAAAGCCAACCTTCACCCCCCTATCACTCAGGTCCAGGTGATTTCTGCAAATTGAAGACGCAGAGACACAAAAGGCAGCAAAGGCCACTAGAGGTCACACAAACTATTTAAAAGAGACTAAGTCAAACTCATTTGTACTCTAGTTACAAGTTGTTTCCCTTTCCACCTGCTCATCTTACTTGGTTGCCTCAAGTCATCTCCTTTCCTATGATACAGGAGTACAGCCAGGGATATTTATCTTGTTTTCTTCCTGAGCCTAATTCTTAACTCTGGTTTTGTCATGTGTTCCTGATTCCACTGTGAGGAGAAAATTCCATTGTGACCATAGACCACAGAAATATCAAATGCTAGTAAAAAATATTATTTCATGCTAGCTATGAAATGATTTTCCTATGTTCCAAGTATGAACTCAGTGAGCAAGATTTTCCCAAACCAAACCAGCAATCAGCATTGCAGTTTCCAAGAGCCATTTGAGTGGATTTCATAACAGGAGCTGAGAATAAATAGAATGATGAGTCTCTAATGTTGAGACTGACCCATTCAGAGCTTTATCATTAGTTTCCTGCTACTCTAATATTCTAATACTGAAAGTCTCCTGACTTTCAAATTTGCAACTTATTTTCCCTCTACAGTTCCTTCCTTACATTTCCTTAATCTGTTGTAGATTCAAGATGCTTCTAATTACTATTCCTCTCTAAATATTCTAGGTAAGTTTTGTCTACTATCCCTATATGTATTACATTAAATATACTATTCCTTGATTCAGTTTAATGGTGAGATGGCTCAGTGTGATTATACCAATGATGACAGTCATACAGGTGTTGATAAATAACACATGGCATCACTGTTTTATGAAGATAACTGTTCCTTGATTACTACCTGCCCTTTTTTATTTACTCTGTTTTCAAAGGAAGAGAAAGAAAGAGCACTCCCTCAAAATAGAAGTGGAAGTCACCATAGAACAGTTGCTTGTTGGGACTGTGGGTCACTTTTGTGATTTGAATTGAAGTTGGCACTGAACTTTTTGCTATCCTTTAACCAAAGCAAAAAGCTCTAAATACTGAATCTTCTAAACTAGATACTTTTTGGCTTCCCAGTTTAAACTTCTCCACCTTGGGTTTTGTAGAGGCACATAGTAACTTAGATATAAAAACATCTGTGCCCCTTAGTACATTTTGTTCTTACCAGTGACCAAAGCAAAAATATTTCCCTCACTGAAACCTCTGGTAAGGAATCCAATGGTCCATTAAAATATTTCTGCTTTAGCACATGCTCTGTCTTGTACCACAGAAATTCCTAGAGGAGAGAGAAAAGAAGCACAGGATTTAGAGTTTTATGCAGTAAGGAAAAACGGGATATGGATTAATTTCCTTTCTCATGATAACAATGGTCTTTCGGATACCATAATGTCAAGAAACTTCAAATGAAAATCTGAGTAATAAAATAATTGCACATGGCAACTTAGCAGGTACTTTTTAGTTAAGTAGTTAATTAAGGAAAAAGGAGCTAGATGAGTTATGAGCTTCAGAATTCTAGTTTCCTTCATAACCATAACAAACAGCTGGATTCAACTTTAACATCAACAATGAGTTTGCAACCCTGATCGTTTTGCAGGGTACTTTGGACCCTCCAGTTTCCCGTACTTGGCCTGCAGAGTCAAATGTGTTAGATAATGCTCCCTTCCTTCTCTCTCCTTTTTTCATTTTTTCTATCATCTTTTTTCCTTCTTTGCTTCTTCCCTCTCTCTCTCTCCCTTCCTTGTCTCATTCTCTCCTATTCATGCTCTTTTCTCCCCTTCTCCTTTTCTTCTGCAAAATGTCCTCTTACACAAAACATAGAAATTATACTTTGGATCCTCTTTCAGAACAAAAGAGGAAGGAATGAAGAACTTAAGAAATAATAAATATCTATACAAGAGGCTGAATATTATTTGTATGAGAGATGGCTAGCAATGATCTCATTAATCTTTCATTTTATGAACATCAATTTCAAAGGCAGACAGAAGTGACTCAGAACGTACAAAAGGCATAAAGGCTAGTGTCTTGCCACTCACTGTATAAGCAAGTGCAATATGGAGTTCTCTTAAATGTCACATTGAGTTGTTATCCTGGTCTCTGAAGAGCTTTGAAGCTCCACTGCAGCCTGGAGGTAAGATTCGCACAAATATAAAGTAAGAATTTCACATTAAAGTCCAGGCATGAAATATTATTGAGATGTTCCCTTAGTATTATTAGGATTCCCATATTACAGAAGGATGTGCACAAATGCATTCCTACCTGATACATTCTGTTTTCAAAAGTCCCGGAGCAGCAGGAGGTAGCAAACTTTTGCTGTTGTACTCAATTATTCTGCAGATTACACACAGAACAACTCAATGAAATGTCATTTTTTTTCTCTTACACTCTTCCTATGCTAATAGTAAGACTTTTAATTTTAGTCAGATTCTCCCTAATTTTTAAAACCTGACAGTAAGCTTGTGCTTGAACCTAATAGGTCTTTTCCCCACCCTATATCATTAAGGACTTACTGGCTTATACCATTCTGGAGACAGAATAACCAACCTCTCAAGAGAGTATGCTTTGCTGTGGCTGAACATTCACCTCACCAAATCTCTGATTTTCATGAAAAGCAGAGAAAGTTTGATAAGTAATACCATGTCCAGCTTTAAAAAATCCCCAAGGTTTCTTTTACAATTTTAGCTGACCTTTACAGAAAAACCCTGCCTGCAAAGTAGCACATATTTCACTTCTCCAGGGTAGGACAAAAGACAAGTTTCACTATGTACTTAACTGTGTAAATAAGTCAGCACTGCTAATATATATCTCAGAAAGGACTATGTAAATCTAGCAGGAATTCAGTGTTTAAAAATACATGTTGAGCTACAGATGAAGCAGAGACATTGAGGAAATAATAGCTACTTATCTTAGTACTATCCACAAAAACAGTGAGATTTGTTGCAGCATG
This sequence comes from Lagopus muta, assembly GCF_023343835.1. Taxonomy (NCBI): domain Eukaryota; kingdom Metazoa; phylum Chordata; class Aves; order Galliformes; family Phasianidae; genus Lagopus; species Lagopus muta. Next base: position 42,056,462 of record NC_064438.1, read on the forward strand.
CCTCTACTTACTTCAAACTCAAAATTTCCTCTAAATGTGTACCTGGTATCTCAAAATTAAAAACAATCTCTAATATTTAGTCTCCCAAATTATAGATTAGTAGATTATTGACTGTTCAGTAGGAATGGTCCTTCAGAGATCATCTAGTTCATCAGTCTGAATTCAGGGTTAACCTAAAGTTAAAGCAAGCTATTTCCAAAAGTTTCTTGAATGCTGACAGGCATCAACCAGCTCTTTAGGAGTCCTGTTCCAGTGTTCGATTGTGCCCACAGTAAAGAAATTTTCCCTGATGTCCAGGCTGAATGTCTCAATGGCTAGCCCATCTTTACTAGGACTGTTGTACTGAATAATGATTTTGTTACAATTTTTCCCATTGTTACATACAAACAAACATTCAAAAAATTTGCCCTGAAGTTGCCTGAGGAGATCCATCTTACTGCAAATCTCAGTAAGAATTATCCTTTCTCTGTATCTTTAAAACCTGAGCAATAATGAACTGTGTGAGGCAATTTTTTTCTTTATCACTGTAGGGAAGATGCCTAGATTCTCTTTGCTCGCTGTTCCACCACAAAAATATTTTAGTGGAAAGGTCTTCACTAAGAGTAGCCGCATTCAGACATGCCTCATACTCTTTTTTGTCCCTCTCAAGTTTGCAGAGGGTTGTTACACTGATTTGGAATTGATTAGCAAAGACAATACTACAAGACTTATTAACATGTGTAAACGGTGCAATCCTGTTTCCATCATGTATCATAAAATGATGAGTTGGAAAAGACATTAAAGATCATCTAGTTACAACCCCCCTGCCATGGGCAAAGTTGCCAACCACTACATCAGGCTGCCCATGGCCCCATCCAATCTGGTCTTGAACACCTCCAGGGATGGGGCACTCACCGCCTCTCTAGACAGCTTGTGCCAGCATCTCACCACATTCTAAATAAAAGATTTCCACCCAACATAAGTATACCCTCTTTTAGTTTAAAATCATTCCTCTGTAACCAATCACTATCAGTCCATATAAAAAGTTGATCTACCTCCTGATTATAAGCTCCCTCAAAGTACTGTAAAGCCACAATGAGGTCTCCACAGAGCATTCTCTTCTCCAGACTTAACAAGCCCCACTCTCTCTGCCTTTATTTCTAAGAGAGGCACTCCACCTCTCCGACCACTTGTGTGGTCTTCCTAGAACACTCCAACAGCTCCAAATCCTTCCTTTGCTGCAGGCACCAGGCCTGAGCACAGTAATCCAGGCAGAGCCTTACAAGAGCAGAACAGAAGGGGACGATCCCCTCCTCCCTGCTGTAACTCCTCTGTTGATACAGCCCAGGATACTGTCAGCTTTCTGGGTTGCAAGCACATATCTCCAGCTCACATCCAGCTTCCTATTCACTGGAACCAAGTCTTTCTCGGCAAAACTACTCTCAGAGATTTCTTCTTCCAGTCCATACACATACCCAAGACCACCCCAATACTCATCAACATTAGTTGGAATCTAGGTACAGATAATACACATACTATCTGTACCTTCTTCATCAGGCTTACAGGGGGATTCTAGTATACATTAAGGACATACTGATAGTACACCCATCCTTTCACTGACTGCTAACACAAAGACACCCAAAGTCAAGCCAAACCCTAAGAGGGAAAGAGCAATTGACTTTATGTTACAGCAACATGGGGTGGGACAGAGCCAGGACAGGTGGCCAGAATTAGGTAGTAAATTAATCCCTACCAGGTGACATAATTTGTATATGGATTTACTTTTGTTGTTTGTTTAGAGCCTTTTGATTTTATGACAATGATCACTGATCTCTACAAGCAATAAAGTGAAGACTGAATTAATTATATGTGATAAAGAAAATAATCCACACATAATCATAAAAATTCATAGAAAATATTTCACTTCCTTTCCTCACCTTTTTGTTACAGTAACTCAGCCACGCCCAATCCCTTTTTGCATTGTATTCACTGAGTTGTAGAATATGTCATCTGTTCTAAAAGCAAACATTTTTCTTCCTGTCTTTCACTAGTGTAATAAGTGAAAAAATGAATTAAGTGCTCTGTGGATACCTATAAAAAAATTTTAGGTAGCAATAGAAGCAGCTTAGCATAGTTCTCTTCCTGTCAAAATTATGTCAGCATGCTTTCCGCATTATATGGAGGTTTCATATTTCCCTTGGGACAATGCTTTTTTACAGTGTCACTGGATTTTACAGCAAAGCAGACAACCTGCAGAGAAAATTGTGTGCCCAATTAACCCCTTTTAACTCTCTGCAATTACTGTTCATATTCATTACATTTTTGATGAAGAATAAGCTTTAGCAATGACATCATGAACCAGTACGAAAAAAAAACAAAAACAAACAACTTTAGCAGTAGTATTGCAACAACTGCCAGGATACACAAAAATAGTATGAATAAGATATTGAGTCCTTGTACAACCCAGCACAGGATTTTTCCAAAGTGTATAAGGTTATGCACCACTGAGCTGATCGTTTGGGCAAGTGAAGAGGGAATAAAAGGAAATTGAGTTTCTGACTGGAGCTCAGGCACAGACTGGATTGCTTGCTCTCATAAATTCAACTATATTAAATCTAATTGCTATCTTATAGTCATGGACTGTTAGGTAAGTAATGTATCAGAATCCAGAACAGAAAATGCCCCTTGGACATGGGTTCTTGGTCAATCTCTCTGTGTGTGACTCTCTGTGACAAGTTGAGCTGCTGAGAACAGAATACATTAAACTTCCTAACTAATCCATGTCTTGTTTATTTTCATCACCATGTTCAGTTTCTAAGGGAAATCAAGCCAAAATCCAATCTCTGTCTGAAAGCAAATTAGCTTATTAAACCTCTTATGTAAGACAATGTTAGAAGTCAGTTGCTTGCTTTGACACCAGGCCACAGCAAAGAAATAGCAAGGAAGTAGATGTTTAGATGGGTTTTTTTTGTTTTTTGTTTTTTTTTTTTCTGATGACCAATAGCAAAAAGACAGAAATATGACCTGAAAATGAGAGTCCAAAACCTCTACCCAGAGAATCTAGGCTGGTAATTTGTGAACCTTGGATTTAAGTAAGTTGGACTGAAATCTCAGGTGCTACACATGTGATTGGAAAGGAATGAAACAGGAAGCCTGGCCGATGGAAGGACATCTGTATGATCAGTATGTTCAATGTACTTTGTGCTGGCAGGTCAGGCCAAAGAGCGAAACGGTGTTTTTGATGTGCTGTAAGGAATCCTGCAGGAAATCTCTTCCATTCTAAAGGTGAACAGCATATTAAAAACTTTAAAAAGACTCAAAGGAACCAAATTCAAAATTGAGGATATGTTGTTCTGTGAAAGTAACAGAAATATTAACATGGGGTATGTAACAAATCAGCTCACTAGACCAACTCACCCTGTGGGTGCATGATTGCCAGCATGATACAGAAGTAAATTGAGGTATTATATGCCTAAAAGCTGGGGGCAGTGTGAAAATTTCCGTAGCAATTTGTCATTAGATATAGTATGAAACTGCAAAAATTTTATCATCTTAAAAGCAAGCAAAATAACAACAACTGAGAAATCCAAACATAACTGTCTACAGACAATATGTTGCAAAGCAGAAAAGGTTCATCAATTCTACAACAAATAAGTAAATGTCTAACAACACCGAGATCATCTTTGTTGAAATAAAACTCCACTTGAATTCAGAAAATTAGTATCACCTGAGTATTATTTTGTATAGAATTTAAAAAAGTTTGTGTATCATTTTCTGGTTATCAGGGAAGGAACTGCTATATATGTGATTGCAAGGAAGCTGCAAAGTTACAAATGATTGCACATTCTAGAGGGCATAATTGATAAACCACAACTTCTGTGCAGCTATAGTGTCTTAGAGTTGGAAAGATTTTAATAAAGGCATGAATGGAAATGTAATACAAGCCTGGAAAATTAAAGCACACCTCACTTATTTCATACAAATTTACACATAAGAGCAATATGATATAAAAGCAAAAGAGAAGGAAGCTTGAAGGAAAAGTCAGCAGAGAAAAAAAACCAAGCATTTTAATTTTTAAAAAGATTGAGGCTGGGTTTTGCTAAAGAAGGAAAATGAATGGTCTTAGTGAAAGTATAAGTGTATCCAGAGAACCAGGAGACTTTTGATCAGAAAATACCTTATTTCACAGCCACATTGAAATGTTTGAGAGCACTGTATGCTTGAAATTTTTCTTGATAAAATCTAGCTAATTCATCTTATCACAAGTGGTCCACCCTGCTGTGAGCAGTCAAGCCAAAATTAC